>NC_056725.1:846967865-847267865 GCF_019279795.1 Protopterus annectens
CAGTATAGTGTTGACCAAATTCTCTGGGTATGGTTCCTGACCCCTTACTCCATGGTAAAGCTGTAAATGCATTGGCTAAAATGTCTGACATTGCATATTTTGATTATATTGTTGTAAAAAGTCATTTGTTAAAATGTTTTAAGCTAACACCTGAAATGTATTGGAATAAGTTGTGTGAGCATAGACACAAGTCAGATGAAAGTGTGTGTGAATATGTTGCTGAACTGAGCACTTATTTTCATAGCTGGATGAGTCGATGTCAGGTCACCGCTTTTGAAGGGCTGGCAGACCTTTTGGGAAGGGAGCAAGCCCTTAGCACTTTGCCTGAGGACATGAGGATCTGGTTAGCTGATGGGCAATGTGCTACTTCAGATGAGTTGGGGAAGAAGGGAGACCTATACCTGGCAAGCAGGGCAGCCCTGCACAGGAAGAGGACCCCCAGTACTGCTCATGGGTCTAAAGGAACCCATGATGGGCAGCACAGACTCCCCCAAAAGAATCTGCCCATAGCAGAGGAAGCCACTAGTCCAGGTACATGTCCAGGAACTAGGGTTGAATGTTTTGAATGCAACCAGTGGGGCCATATGGCATACAGGTGTCCATGGATGCAAGGTGGGGAACCAAAGGTGAGGGAGCCAGTAAGTGGGAAAGACAAAATGCCAATAGTAGGTTGTCTTGAGACAACAGGTGTACTAAACTACCATCCTGCAGATGTCCTGAGAGGGAAGGATTTGGATGAGGTAGTACCATGTACTTATGCAGTTACACGTGGTCAGGCTAGGATAGAAGCATGTGGGTCTGGTAGCCTGGGGGAGACGCTGACAGACTGCATACTTGCAGCCAGGACTGGTGAGGTAGTTACTTCAGGGAGTAAGCTACGCTGTAGCAGTGAGACTGAAGGTGAGCCATAGCTGCTTGTGGGTACTGATGTTCCCTTGGACAGAGTGACTGCAAAGGTAGAGGTGAGTAGTAGTACCCAGGCTGACAGTGAGGCACCACTGTCAGAGGATACCAGACTTCCTGTGGAAGGGGAGCTGGGAAGGGTTACAAGGAGGGAGTTGAGAGAGGCTCACCTCTCAGACCCTGCATTTCAAGGCCTGAGGCAGGTAGCTAGGGAGGCATCTGATTCTAAAGGAAAGGGGGAATCTGTATACTGGGACAAAGGGTTACTATACAGAGAGTGGACCCCTGAGGGAGGGCTGGAAGGTGAGAGAGTACAGCAGTTGGTAGTGCCTAGAGCCTACCATCTGGAGCTTCTAGCCATAGCCCATGATATTCCCTTTGCAGGTCATATGGGCATAAAACGTACAAGGAGGCGTATTATGCAGAACTTCTATTGGACTGGAATTTCCAGAGATGTAACAGGGTACTGCAGGACCTGTGAGCAGTGCCAAAAGGTAGGCAAGGCAGGAGACAAGGTGAGAGCTCCTTTGATGCCTTTGCCTGTGATTGAGGAGCCATTTTCAGAGGGTAGCTATGGATATTGTGGGTCCTCTGAGTACCCCAAGTTCCACAGGGAAAAAGTATATCCTAGTGGTAGTGGAGTATGCCACACGATACACTGAGGTGGTGGCTTTGTCCTCCATTGAGGCAGAGAAGGTGGCAAATGCTTTGTTAGAGATTTTCAGCAGGGTAGGTTTCCCAAAAGAAATACTGACTGACCGAGGTGCCAATTTCATGTCAGACCTGCTGGTTTGTCTGTGGAAGTCCTGCGGGGTGAAGCACATGAAGACCACCCCCTACCATCCCCAGACTAATGTTCTTGTTGAGAGGTTAAACTCTACAATCAAGTCCAAGCTATGGGCATTTGCAGATCAGTTTAAGAGGGAATGGGACAAATATTTGCCCCATCTGTTTGCTTGCAAGTGAGGTTCCCCAGGAATCCACAGGTTTTTCACCCTTTGAGTTGCTGTATGGGCATAGGGCGAGGGGACCTCTAAATTTAATTCGAGATGAGTGGGAAGATGAGTGTGAGACGCACAAGGAGTCTGTTGTGGCATATGTCCTAAACCTCAGGACAAGGCTCAGGGAACTTATGGGCTTGGCCCAGGAGAACCTGGCAGAAGCCCAACAACAGAAGGAGTGGTATGACAGGAATGCTCGAGCTAGAGAGTATGCTGTGGGGCAGCAGGTAATGGTTCTCATTCCTGTCAGACACAACAAACTGCAAGCAGCTTGGGAGGGTCCCTACAAGGTGGTAAGAAAGGTAAGTGATGTTAAGTACATGGTGGAACTGCTAGGCAGATGCAGGGGCATAAATTGTACCATGTTAACATGATGAAACCTTACCATGATAGGGAGGCCCTTGTGCTGAGCATTTGCAGTGGATTGCAGGAGGAGTCTGAGGGAGATCTGGTGACTGATCTCCTCAGTGAGGCTCGAGCTGACACCTCAGTGGAAGGGGTAGCAATGTCCTAGCAGCTGTCTTCTACCCAGGTTTGATAAATCCGAGCAGTGTTGCAGGAATTTGGGGACATGTTCACTGGGAAACCAGGGTGCACCCACCTGGTGCGGCACCAGGTGGATACAGGACCCCAAAGGCCTATTAGTCAAGCTCCTTGTAGGGTGCCTGAGAGTGTCAGACAGACTCTGAGGGAAGAGGTACAGGAGATGTTGGAACTATCAAGAGTCCATCAGTCCCTGGGCCTCCCCAGTGGTGCTGGTGCCAAAGAAGGATGGCAGCATCAGGTTCTGTGTGGATTACAGGAAATTAAATAGTCGCACAGAGTCGGATGCTTACCCCATGCCAAGGACAGATGAGGCCCTAGAGCAGCTGGGTGGGGCTAAGTATCTTACAACCATTGATCTTACCAAGGGTTACTGGCAGGTGCCCTTGACTCCCATTGCTAGAGAGAAGTTAGCCTTTGTGACTCCTTTTGGCTTGTATGAGTTCACAAAGATGCCCTTTGGGATGAAGAATGCCCCAGCGACTTTCCAGAGGCTGGTGGATAATATCCTAGTAGGAGCAGGAGGGTTTGTCCTTGCTTACCTAGATGATATTGCCATCTACAGCCATTCCTGACCAGAGCACCTTCAGCATGTCATGGAGGTGCTGGGCAGACTACAGAGAGCAGGGTTGACCATTAAGCTGAGCAATTGTCAGGTGGGTATGGCAGAGGTCTCCTACCTAGAACATAGAGGGGGAGTGGTTAGATAAGGCCAGAACCTGCCAAAGTCAAAGCTGTTCAGGCATGGACTGCACCTGTTTCTAAAATGCAGGTGAGGACATTCTTAGGGACAGCAGGGTACTACAGAAAGATCGTCCATAGTTATAGTACCATAGCTGCTCCCCTCACAGACCTAACAAGGAAGAACAGGCCAGATAAGGTAGTGTGGACCCCAACATGTGAGCAGGCATTCCAGAAGCTTAAAGAAGCTTTGGGAGGACCCCCTGTGTTAGCCAGTCCAGATTACAGCAAATAATTTGTTGTGCAGGTAGATGCTTTGAGCCATGGGGTGGGGGCTGTACTTAGCCAGATTTCTTCAGAGGGGGGAGAGCACCCAGTGATTTATCTCAGTTGTAGGCTCCAACCCAGGGAGGAATGCTATACAGATGTAGAAAAGGAATGTCTAGCCATAGTGTGGGCACTGCAGAAACTTCAACCTTATCTGTATAGAAGAAAATTCACTGTAATGACAGATCACAACCCCCTAACATGGTTAAACAGAGCCAGTCAGCAAAATGCCAAGTTGCTATGATGGAGCCTGGGGTTGCAAGCATATGATATGTCAGTGCAGCACCACAGTGGGAGTAGCCATGCCAATGCAAATGGGCTCTCAAGACAAGGAATGAGGTGAGGTACAGTCAGATATACCTAACCCTCTCAAGCGGTGTTTATCAAGGGTCACTTGAAAAACTAGCTTGAGTTCTCCGTGGGGGGTGGGTGAAGACTGGTAGAGAAGGATGAAGGCTGCCAGCCTAGTCAAATAGAATTTGATACATAATTCTGGCATTTGTAAATATAAATGTAAAATACAGGCTTGTGTTTTAAATGTAAAGAAATGCTGTTTCAACAATGTGGCAACATTGCCATCTGCTGTAAGGAAAACTAAGTCAAGCATTTCTTATTGGTCCTTTGAAATTAAAATTACTTTATATCTATTCCTTTGAAGTTAGAATTTGGAGTCGATGATTCTGGAGTAAGCATTTTTGTCTTGATATCCGACTTATCAGCACTCTGCCTGTGTCTTAAGTAAGTTACTTTCGAAGTATTTTTTTGTAGAAACAGCTAAGACTATAAAGTTAGACTAAGTGTTTTTCTGTTATGTCAGAACTGTACTACTGAATTATTTTAAGTTTCTGTGTGATCTCTGAACTCTTGAATAGCACTGTCGTGTAGTGGTATTGTCTTGTGTATTTAGTATTTATTATTAAATATTTTAAACCCTTTTCGACTGTGGCTGGTTTGTGTAAGGATAAGTTAAGCTCTAGAGTGCATTGCATATTTACCGAGTTTACTGTCTAAGTCACTCCTATAGCTTTAGTCCTGGGCTGTACTACCAATTGGATAATAATATTGCACAGTAATAATTGGACACCCTTTTAAGGGCCTTTGGGTAGCTGATAAATATTAACTGGTGGTGGCAGTAATTACTTCCGTATAGTCTGGGTAAAAGGGCACAGCTAGAGAATCTGTGTCAGCCTTTCCAGGAGTGTCTGTGAAGTTGTATAAATACTTATCTCAAAGTGTGTGTGTGTGTGTGTGTGTGTGTGTGTGTGTGTGTGTGTGTGTGTGTGTGTGTGTGTGTCAGCAGGGACACGAAGCACTGGTTGGACAGAGATGGTACTGGAGGTTAGCTTGTCAGCTAGGCTGAGATCTGGACCCTATAGCTGTGCCACTGGGGAGTCTTATTGGGGACCTGGGGAGCAAGGGAGCAACCAGCCCCAGACTGACCCTGATCTCTGTGTGCACTTAAGGAATTGTACTTTACTGTGTGCATTTGTTATCCTTTCCTCTCATATGAGACGCCCTCTCTGGTGTTAGTGGTGAGAATTGAGGCTCCTTGATTGCTGGGCCAGGGCAGGGGCATCACACAGCTTTCTTGAAAGTCCATCCATATGATAATGTTGATACAGAAGGGGTGCCAGAATAGTAAGTTAGCGTGGTTCAAATGAGAAGTGGGACAGAAGCTGGTGGCTACATTGAGGAGGTTAGCAAAGCTATGAAAATAGTTATGTATTTGTATTTCGGGGTGGGGAAAGTCAGGTAGGAAAGGGAGTAAGGGTGTAACAGAAAGGTGGATGGGAGTACGGCTGATGTGGTATACAAAGAGGATGATAGATTGGAGACACGTACAATGTGGTAATTTTGTGAGAAAGTTTAGAGAGTTTTTGGAGAAAATGGAGGATCTCATTCTGGTAAAAGGGACTGGGTAGAATACAAGAGGCTATAAAATGTTCTTAGCTGAAAACACAACAGTATAGGCTTGATGGATTGAGACTTTAAGGAATGATGCATGGAGAGAGAAAAGTGTAGAAGATGTTTAAGGACTTTTAGCAAAAAAGGGTCAAGAAACATCAGATATTATGTGGAGGTATTAGTGGTTGAGAGTAAGGTTTGATATAAAGATGATATATGAGAAATGATTTGACTAGTGAGCCAAAATTTGAAGACTATGGGTCTGGTGGGGGATCTGTGGAAATGTCTTATGTGTACGTGGTATGAAATGATGGTTATGCTGAAGAAAGAAGGCCATAGATGCTTATGGGAGTAGGAGGTGTGGTGAGAAAGGAGCTGACAGTCTTGTATGTTGTGGTATTGTAGAGAAATGCTTCATGTGTGGGATAAAGTAATTAATTGGGGTACAACAATCTGTAACAAGTGAAATCACAGAACAAGATTTGAGGTTGTGGCTTTTTGTGGCTGAGTAAAGAAAGAAGGGAGTGTACCAGAAGACAAGGTTGAACTGCAGTTCATTATGTAATGGGCTAAGTTGGAAATGAAGAGGCACTGTAAAGAAGCTAGTTTGGGGAATGGTACGATAGGTGAGGAAACTGATTTGAGGCCTTAGAAATGTGAAGATGAGGTGACATCTTCAAAAAAAGATTGCAGGGATGGCTGGAAAATATACAGTAGGATGAGGTAGTTATGGGAAAGAGCTGGACTGCTATTATAGACAGAACTAATTGCTTGATAAAATGGAGTGGAAGAGTATATACCACTTCTTGGAAATTTAGGAAACAAAATTAAGAAGGATGTGAGAGAGAAAAAAAAAACAAAAAAAACTTGCATGTAACCAGCATTATGTGAAGTGGTAAGTTAATGTACTCTCCAGTATCGTACTTAAGTGACAACTAGGGTTCTAAAGTGTTTACAGAATGGTAATATATAGAATGTCAAAAAGATAGCTTAATTGTTAGTGTTGGGTATACTCTCAAGGAATTGCATGAGGGCATATTTGTCATTCTAATCTAGTAATGTAATAAAATGATGTAGGAAAATATATCAACATTTGAGTTGCCCTTTCTTCAACCTTTTGAACAATTTTGGAGTGATTTTATACATAGCTGTACACTGGGTTTACTTAAATTATTTGATTTCTTGAGGTTAAAGTCTGTATTTTATTAGACTATAATGTGTATACTTTTTGAGGCTTCTATGGAGAAATGCTTCTTCTTAGTCTTAACAAACGGGAAGAGTTCCTTGCTGGAAGACGTAAAGAAGTCTGTAGCAGCTGGTGCAGGTCTGAGGTCAGCATCATGCAGTGCAAGACCAAAATAAGCTTGAGATCAGCTGTGGGTTCTGTTTGGAAATTTCATACTAATGAAGGTGACTGAGGAGTGGATACATATACAATTCTACAAAATGATGATTTTTCTTTCAAATGTCTGCTGTTATGCTGAGTATATGCTCAGCTGTACTTTTCTGCTGAAGAGGAGGAAATGCTTTGCTCAGGTGATTTTCTCAGCAACTCATAAATTGGGTCATACTTTGGACTTAGTGACCTTATTGTGATTACAGTTGCACGACCTGGTGATGGAGTAAGTCTTGTCGTCAGATCACTTTCTGGTCTGCTTTAGTCTTGAACTTCTGCACCTTGACCACCAAGTCCAAGAACTGAGGATTATTCAGTCCACTGGGCATATTACACAAGAGCATTTTTTATACACAGTTTCTCAGTTCCTTCTGTAAAGTGGTACTGGATTGCTAAATATCTTGCTTGGTGAGTATAATAATCACTATCCTTGACTGTGGAATTCCTAGACCCAAGCTGTATTTGCCTAATTTCCACAGGACAGTGTGAACCATGGTTTGATCTTGATCTTTGTCTTTTTTGTAGGAAAGAGTGCAGGTTTCAGCATCCATGATGGAGGACAGGTCTGTGGAGTGACAGGATAGAATTGGAGGATCATTATGTCATGGGCCATGTAGAGATTTCTCTAAAAAGACATCTTATTTATTGAAGGAACCTCTGTGGCATGTAACTAACCAGCCACACTCTTCCCTGTAATTGCTGGGTTTTGCAACCCAGCCTGTTAGACATGAGAGTTCTATCTAGTTTAGAATAAGAGTCTGTTGCTGTTTCTTCTCCAACCAGATTACTACTGTCAGATCTGCCGTGCTGCCCATAGACCCCATGGGTTTTGCTGTAATCTCAGGTTGCATTTCTGTTATGTTTTGAAATGTAAAACAAACTTCAGAAACACGCAAACTATGAAATATACAAATGATGGATTCTACCACAATCCAGGCAGTATATTTCGTAGTAACCACAGATCGCTTAGTTCATAAAAGTGTCAACTGATTTAGTCACCGTAAAATAAAAACCAAACACAGTCGAAATAGGCACCTTTCGTCTTTACCACATCAAAAAGACTTCTTCAGATACATCGACTTTGACACTCCCCCCACTTAAATACCTCATTAATCTATCACATGACATAATCAGTTAATTCAGGTAAAACCTTCCAACTTTAAAATTTTTCTTTCAGTCTTTCTTAATAAATTTTAAACCATTTTCCATTTACAATACAGGACCCAAGTTATTTAATTTATCCTACCTGGTTCTACACAAGAAAGATGTGTTACTAAGATCAGCTACACCTATTTAAATTTTTCAATTTTAAAATACATAAAATAGAATTCACTTCATTTATTCCTGGATAAAAGCAGGCATTTGTATTTAGGTGCCACAACAATTCTAATTTTTCTAAAAGGAGGTTTTCAGGCCCCCCTCTACCGTCTAAGCAAACTTGAACTATTACTCAAAACCTCGATGTATGTTCTGTTTTTTCTAATGTATGTTTTGCGAGTGCATTCTCCATTTTTTATTTATTGTTTTTTTATTGTATATGTTGTATAAATATTCATACACTCGTTCTTTTAAAGTTCTAATAGTTTTCCCTATATATAATACAGGGCATTGTTGACTCTTTGCCAAGTAGATAACCATCTTAGATAGGCAATTAAATTTATTTTTAGTGTTATATTTCTTATCCTTAATCCAGTAGCTTTTACCCGTGTCCATGTGCTTACAAAAATTACACATTTCACACTTGGTCCTTCCTGGATTTCAGGAATACAGCATAAACAATAAAAAAATGGAGAATGCACTCGCAAAACATATATTAGAAAAACCAGAACATACATTCAGGTTTTGAGTAATAGATCAAGTTTGCTCTGCCAGGTTACTAACTGTACTTCACATTACCGGTATATTAAGCTTATTCTGTGGGATGGTTACTCTTTTTAGTTAGGGTCTTCCCTAAAATCTGGTGTGGAAGTATTTACCTTTACATGACTTGGGTTCCTCTTACCTGTATGAATTAGTGGTGCCATGTACCCCAACTAGGGTGCTATGCTTGACATTCAGAGGCTGTTGCTTGTTCCACGGGTATTTCTTGAGATTTCTAATGTTTGATCCTTTGCCTGTTAAGATCCCTACCTGTGGAGCTTGCTACCTTAGTGGCTTTGGGTATGCTCAATGTTGTCTGGCTTCTGTAATTTACTTAAAACGTACCTTTTCAATATTGCATATGAAAGAGATGGCTAATTACTGTGTTCTGAATTCTGATTATTTTTTACTGTATTTGTACAGTGTAATTATATTCTTTCTTGTGAATGGTGTTTTGTGGAAAAAACACCAGCAAAAGTGAAGTTAAAGTTGAATTACTGTGGTCATTATTTATTTTGCTTTCTTAGCAGTCACATATAAGAGATGATAGTCAGAAGTGGCTATCTGTTTGCGGGGCTGATTGTAAACAAAAGCATTGGCAGCTCCACAGTAACTGTGAAATGCCATTTATATGGTTTGGTGGGAGAAGAGACAGTTTGCATGCAGCAGCAAGAGAAATTACATTGCTGTGGTAATTATTTCATTCAGTTTCTTGGCAAACATTAAAGAGATATACACCGGAAATATTGCTTTATCACTTTCTTCATTACATAACCACTTACAGGAAGCTTCTCCTTGGTCATATGATTGCCATTTATGTTACATATTCTGATCAATGGTTCTAATTGGGTGAAAAAGTACTGTTTATTGATGTGGATTTTGTCTTTCATTTTTTTCGCAATGAAACATTACAGATATGCAGAATGTGGTTGTCTTTTGGGGGGTTGCTGTGTGTGAAGGCAAAGGGTTTTCACTTACTATTCTGTAGGAACTGCTTGCAAAAGACTTGTATATACTTTCCCATGTTGTGCAACAACTGATTGCCTCTGTTTGTGTGCATATCTCTGCCCTCTATGTTCGTCTCCGACCCCCAATTGTTCAGCCGCCTCAGTTCATCTAGTTTAAACGCTCCTATCTCCCTGCACAGCACATCTACACCAACCCACCAATTAAAGTAAAGTCATATCTTCTATTTAAAAGAAAAATAACCTCAGTCATCCCAATGTACCACATTACATGTACTTTTAACAAATACTTGTTAAATAGACTACTCTGTTGTCCAACTCAACGTATATTAAACTTATACAGTCCACTGAAGCAGTTTTATTTCTTCATACATTCCCTCATCACCTTTCATACTGACATTAGTGTCTAACCCCGGGTATCCACTCTCTACATTTATCATCATCTTTAATGTATCTGACCTTTCAACATGTTCAACTTGCTGGCAGTTACTTCGGTGCCTCTAATATTTGCACAAGCTGTCTCATACCACTAAGCCTGCCTGATTCAAATTTCCTGCACATATAATATCCCATGAACTCAGAATAGCCACTTTGTATATCTCCTGACCTATTTTCTACCTCTCCAATACACTTCTTTAATGATGGGTGCTTTCACCCAATCCAAAGAGACAGTTTCTGTGCCCACTACCCATCCATAGCATATCCAAGCCTCCTCACATTTCCATACTCTCTAAACTTCAGAAGTCTAGAAATATTCACTTCTTCTGCATCTTACACTCGCAATTTAAGTTCTGTTGAATATTCCTTGATACCTCATCCCCCAGTTTAAAACTCTTTCACCTAAATGTAGTGTGTTTGCAACAAAATAACTGAACTCCACTCCTCAATGGAGCAACACTCTTCAGACATTCTTGTCCTCACTGAACCCTGACTAAAAATCATTAAGACAATGAAATTACTCCATGGGGCTGTAACATACTTTGATTAAATCTCACAGTCAGAACAGAAGAAGGGGTGGCTATCATATACCTGGACTCCTTATGCATTCAGCAATGCCCATATCATACTCCCAAATTTGACAGTGTTGGAATACTGATTACTACACTTCATCTAAACCAAATTAAATCTGTTGGTTCCCTATGTATAAATACGTACACACACACACACACACACACACACACACACACACACACACACATCCCCAAAACAATCCCACCATTCTAGAAAACATCAAACTACTAATTGGTAACTATTTTAAATCTCGGGACCAGCTAAAACATGGGGACTGAATGGTTGAAAGAACAGACTTACATATGCTAAGTCTGAGATGCCATTTTTTTTGGAATATTCCCTTTTCTCCAAGGTATGGCAGTGTCAGAGTTGGTATATGTAAGTTCAGAGGGTGTGGGCAGCTCCCCTGCAAAAAGAAGTTTTAAGGAGAAGAGTGATTTTGAAATTTTTTTTGTTTTGTGTTTTTGGTCTTTTTTTTTCAGTTTGTCGGCACTCAGCATTTTGAGTACCAATATTTCAATTCGGAACTCTGGAAATCATTATACTTGGTGATGCCAACATTACATGGGCAACCATTGACGCAACTTATTGAAGTCCCAACCTGCTTTAACAAAACCTCACATTCTTTCTCAGCCCTGGACTGGATTCTTACAACCCATACCAAAAATTCTTCCAGTCTGGTGCACTACCTGATAACATGCATTGAGTGTTGGCCACTAAAGTTATTAGACTTTACAATAAGAACCTATGTGTTCCCTGCTATACTTTCAGCATCAACTTTTTCATACATGTGCAGACAAATTAACTGGCACCGACTAAAACTTCTTACCTAAGATCAAGCAACAGAAACCTTTAACACAATTTTTTTAGATATTCTAAATGCCCAAGTCCCATAAGAAAAAACTTGTCAAAAAGCTACCCCACACCTTGATTAACTCAGAACAGAAAATGGCTAATGATGAAAATATAGCCTGGAAACAGTATTACCTTGAGCCTTCTAAAAGTACCAGACTCTATGGAAAAGAGGTCAGAACCTTGGTGAAAAAAGTCTAGCTTAGCTTACTAACTTCTGGGTATCAGATAGCCATCTCCTACACCCTTGCAAATCACCCCAATGACTCTGACTATAATATAGCTTGCTCTTTTAACTTCTGCTTCATCAACACTGCAGCTTCCCTCCATCGGAACAATCCCAGTAACCTCCTTACTCAGTTCCACTCCAATCCCACTGACTGTACTGTTTTTTTAGTATGACCTCTCTCAACTTCAGTCATCAAAAACTCTTCTTAAAAATGGTGGAGCAATTGGATTAGAGATCCACTTTGTCATTAATCACTTCTGAGAAATCCTTCTATAAGCCTACCTCCACTTAATGGAACAGGCTGCTAACAACATCACTGCTTTAGATGGTGAAGTTACATCTATATCAAGAGTTTAATTGTGCCTATTTTATAGACATATGGTTTCATTTAAGAACCAAGCCACTAATGGTCATTACTACAGTCAGCATTTATACAGTACCAATGTATACTGTACTTTAGTTATTTACATTATTTTAATGAAACCTGTATATGTCATCTGTACAGTACTGTAGAAGTGTTTCTCAGTTGTGATTGCTTGTGTCATTACCATATGGCCAGTTAGTGGCTGGAAGGGTGATGTAGAATACGTCACAGAATTTATGCAACAGTTGAATAAGAACTTTTTGGCTTGGAATTTTCTTTTGTGGTTAATAGACGCTTGATACAATTTTTGGATGTAGAATTGTATTTTGATGGGAAAAGCAGAGTTCAGTTTAAACCCTTTAGGAAAATAACAGCAGCGAACAATTTTTTACATGCAACTAGTGCTCATCCCCCACATTTGATGGAAGCTTTACCATATGATGAGTTCAGATGTAGTTTTGAACTCACTTCAGAGAAGCATTTAATTGATGGAGAATTTTTGCAAGTAACTAACTGGTTATTACAAAGGAGTTATTCTCAAGTTTCTTTGGTGAAGGCTAAAAAATAGAGTGTTACATGGTGGGGGAGAGCGGTTAATGTCTGTTCAGATAGGACCAGAATTTTAGGGGAAGAGACATCAAGGAGTAAAATATTTTTGTTACTAAATTTTCTCCCTTTACTGCCATGTTGAAGAGAATAATGGATAATTTATGTCCTGTGGTTTGTTTTGATGATACTTTTGCAAAATTGTTTCCTGAGAAGGTGACCTTTTCCTGTGGTAGATGTCTTAACTTGAAGTTTTGAATTGTAAACTGAGTTATGGTAGTGGTCACAAGACAGGTATGTTAAATGTGGGAGATGCAAAGTTTGTGTAAGGGTGAAGAATATTTCAGGCACCAAAATGAATGGCAGAAGATATCTTGACACTAATTATTTCAACTGTTCATGTGGGATGGTTTATTTAGTGGGATGTGGGTATGTCCCTACGCTGTGGTACGTAGGCCAGACAAAAAGAATGGAAAGGTCCAAATATTAGAACATTTGGGAGAAATTATAAATCAACGTTTGAAAAGCTGTATTGCTCCCCATTTTCATAGAGTACATGGGGGCCTTGATGATAGTTTTTTTGTGTGTTGTCCAAATTCCATTTAAAGGATGGAGTCAATTACTGGATTTGGAAAGCAGATTCATATTGAATTATAGAACACTTCTACCTAGGCGATTGAATTTAAAAGGTTGTATATTTATTTCGTAGTATTTTGAAATTTGGAATTTTATAAATTTCGTATTTGAGTTTTGTAAACTTGTTGGCGCTTTAAAGGTGATTAATAAATAAATGAGTAATTATTTAATTGTTTCACTAATTTATGGGTGTATAAAAATGGCTGCATTTTGTGTGTTAAAACATTTCATTGAAGGTGTTGAACCAAGGTACCAGAACACCATTAAAGCAGTTTTGCAGCGGCTCCAGTTTTGTTTATTTTTCTTAGATTCGTGGTTTGTGCCATTTAGTGGCTGGAAAAGGTTTTGTACCAGCCCACCCACCTGGTTATCTAACAAAATAATATATTTGTGTGGGTGTATGTGTATGTACATGAATGTATATATATATATATATATATATATAGATAGATATACATGTATATACAGAGAGAGAGAGAAAGAAAGAGAAAAATCACAGACACACTTATAGGTTTTTGTTATGTCCCCTCTCTATGTCTGTGTGGTATATGGATATGTGAATGTTTCCTTAACTGATAGGTTTCACTGATCCCAAGACGCATGCATCTTGCTTCAGTGTTTACCCCATAAAATGTAAATGTCTTCACTTATGAATTTTGATCTTGTTATATTGTGGACTATCCTATTATGCCTGCATTCTTTTACAATTTCACAATGGGCATCACATATTTTGATGAATTATTCTAAAGTTTATTGAAGTACACTTTTTGTCTGGATTACATAATTTTCCTACAAATCTATTTTGCTGCAAATAAATGTTCTGCTTTCTTTCTGTCCAGTACCCCGGTTACTCATTGCTGCTTAAGGTTGTACTTGTGTGTTATGGCTCACTGCACAGAATGATATGTATTTATATGTTGTACTTGCTACAATGCTTAATCTTTGAGGAAGATGTGTTCTCTGCCTTAAAGGCACATGTCCAGGTTGTCTCTAATAGATGAAGATGTATTTGATTCTTATATAACTGTATTGTACACCAGCTTTGCTTCTCATGTAGTGAGAACATAGGCTTGGGCAATGTTTTTGTACTTCAGATGTGTTCCAACATTTACAAGGCTCCTTGAATGTTTTCTTTGTCTATTTACCTATTAGTGTATGTGTCTGTTTATGAGCTTTAATTGAGTGAGAGAACTGACCCATGTAAATTATGTGGACCTTTTACAAGATATAACAAACAGTTAAGGTAGAAGATCCAACCATAATATTTTGTAATAAATGGGTAGTTTTACCTGCCTTTATGGAATACTGTCATGGCAGTATTGTGTGTGTGAAAGCCTTAAAGTTGTTGGTTGATTATAGTTAGAGGTGCACTTTTCTTGTGACTGCAGTTTTATGTGTCCCTGTTTTGTTCAAGATTTTAATGCTGTTATATTGCTTCCAGTGCTGTTTCTGTCTTACTGCTCGCTTTTTGGCAGGACGAAGAGTGACTCTCATATTTTTGGTAACATAAGGTGTGCCAGTGTCTTGTAAGCTGTGAATTACTTTCTGTTGCAGCTTCTGTGTAACTTACATCTGTTTGAGAGCACAAGGTTTGTTTACTTTTATAACAGTGAAGGTCATATGTCGAGTTCAAACATAACAGCCAGACTTATAAAAAACGTTATGGCCAGGTTCTTAAATGTGAACCTTCCTATAGCAATGTTATTTTTCCTGTGTTTGGAATGTAATTAGAGGACTCCATGTTCTTTGTAACTTTTGATACAGCCCCAAAACAAGCAGTAGACAACAGTCAACTTCCTCCACAAGCTCACAAAAGTACATCAGAACAAAAATCCAATGGCTAGTTGTGCTATCTTAGAGTGATGAAGCCCTAACTGTGACCCATGCGACCTGAGTTTGGCTAATTACTCAGGCTCCTGTTGGAGCTGGCATGTGTAAGGAGAGAAATAATGAGGTTTAAGCCTGCTTGCCTTCCTTGGAGATAGGGTCAAGATGTGTTTATCTAGGCAAAAAGTTCTAAAATCTGCCAGTGGAGACTGGGAATCACCCAGTGGTGTTGTCTGCAAGGAGGTAGCTGTTGATTGCATTGTAGCAGAGACATAAATGTCAAGTTGTATAACCCAATGTACACTACCCTTTGGATGCTATGGGAATGTGCATGGAACTGACAGAACTGAAAAAAATAACCCTCCCTCCACAACAACTACCATAATCATGGTTCTTGTAATACACTGTCACCCTCTGGGTAGTAGCGGAATGATTAATTGTGGAGAACTTGGTCAGCAGGGAGGAGTTTGGGGGAAAAAAATGAACTAAAATCCTGAGCAGCTTGTACATGTTTTGGTCTGTCCCATCATATAACTGATGCTATCTGTAGAGCTTAATATGAACTTTCCTTTTATGATTTCAATCTACTGTTAACTGCATCGATTTGTTGTGCCTTTTAATAGTAGTCATCCAGTAAGAGGTTCCTCGCTTCTTACTTTGTAACTTGACAGCATTTTATAAAATAAATGTTACTGCTTCATATCTTGTGGCATGTATTTTACTAACTTCAGTTTTATTTATTTATTTTTTATTTTGCTTTTTTGTTAACAAGTTAAGCCCGTTAGGCAGACGTGACCTGCTCATTTGTTGAGGTCTACTGATACCTTAGATGGAATGTTATGTATACTTTTACACATCTGAAACTAATAATGGCAGACTGTTTCTAAATCAAATGTAATATTTTCTTTTTCACCTACTTAGAACTAAGAATTTTTTCCTTCTGCTTACATAGTATCGTGTAATGCTCAGTTTTGTATCACTCTTTTATTTTAGTGTAATTTTGGTGCTTTTTTGGTCTACTGCATTGATTTTTTTTGTATTTTACTGCCTATCACTTGACTTCAGGCTGAAATGGGTCCACCCTGGTTCAATCCGAACTCCCAGTTATCATACGGTAAATAAATAAATGGGCGCAGGTGATGTGTCTGTAAACAACTGTGCAAACATGTACAGTTTGTCAAAAGCACACTAGGTTAGTGAAGGTCACTAGGGGATGCTGTCCTTTTCTCCAAAGTTCAGTGACATCAGAGCTGATTATAATGTGGATGCTTGGAAGCTGTGGAGACTTTGTCATCATGGGGAATTATAATATTGGTAGAATCCCACTGTTTCATTCAGAGTGATCTTCAGCTATTTTGTTAACAATTATATGTACTCAACCCTAAATAAATTAAGTTTTAGTAACACAATTATTTATTTATTGCATTTATTTACAAGGATAGTCTGATGGGAGAGAAAGTCACCACTTTACAGCAGAGGCCCAGATGGAAAAGCTCCAGAAGATTACATTCTAATAGTGTTTATTTTATGGTTCAGTACATGGTTATTATTTATAACTTGCCTTTGTGCTTAGTGAGTAACACAGCATCCATGAAGTAAGATATTAGTTCTACTTTGGTGAGGGTCATTTGCTTTTAAATGTGTAAAGAAGCATTTCAGAATGAAGTGGTCAGTGGCTTTGTAACATCCCTGTAGTAAACTGGTTAAGTCATACCTTTTGACATGATAAATACCTAGTTTAAAATTTAATTTCTTAAGCTGATGGATTGCTAAATCAGAAAGCAAATCTTTTTACCCTTTGTCACAGTCTTTGCAAGTAGCTCTCCTAACCTGTTTGTGTATCTTCCTAAATATATACTCTGATTTCTCAGTATGAAGAACTGAAGATCAAGTGGGCTATTGCTGTTTTTTTTTAACAAATTCCCAGAGCAGGGGATAATAGGGCACACTGCTAATTGATCTTTTGCGAGGGTCAGGACTGTTAGAAGAAATTTTCCAGGATCAACTCGAGATGAGTAAACAAGCTTTCATAACACAGATAGCATCTTCTTAAAAGCACTGCTGTTATGCTATCTCACATAACTATGGGTCTCTTCATTTGGCAGAACAGTACTTTGTGAGCTAATTTTAAATACAAGATCTGAAGTAGGGACTTCATTTGTCTGCAACCTGTGGGTCTTGGATCCGATATCGGATCCGAGCCGGCAACTTGTTTCAAGCTAATGGATCCGAGCTCCTAGCTCCTCCCCTCACCCATAATCCCCTGCCAACCCTCCATGACCTCAGATCTAGTTTGCCGCGCTTGTGGATAGCTGGATTCCTTTGAGCTCGACTAGTAAAATCGTCAGTTAAGTGTGTTTTTTTCTGTCAAACTTTCTTCTTTTTTTTACAAAATATAAAGTGTGTAAGTGTTAGGTATCCTGCAGTGTAAAAATATATTTCTTTTAATTAGTTTTTTCCCTCCCTTCGCTGGTCGTTAGTGAGTGTGTGTGCTGTGTTTTGGGGCCTGTGTGTTTGTGTAGCACTACCTTTTCTTTTAAGTATGGCTGAGGCCCCAAAAGCCATTTTTTCTAAATGTACCGAGTGTGGCCATAAGCTCTCCCCGGCTGATGGCCACACTCGGTGCGTTCGGTGCCTTGGGGTTGAACACCTCACCTCAGGCTGTACCATCTGTGCAGCGTTCAACCCCAGGGCACTGAAAGAGTGGAGGTCGAAGCTGGTCTTGGCGGGACTTTTACCCCCGGACTCGGCTCCGGCCTCCGCTGCTCACGTGGCACTACCACACGCTGTGGTTGCTGCCACTCCTGCCCCCCTTCCTTCGGCCGGGACTCAAACTCCCGCTAAAGCGCCGGAGGACAGGGAGGCCAGGAGGGAGAAACGGAGGGAGAAGCACCACAAGCGGCAGGCCGAGGCCTCCGCTTCGGCCCCGCCAGCTAAGCGGGCTTCTCCCTCCACTGCTTCTAGGTCTACTCCTCCTCGGCTTCGATCCCCTTGTTTCTCCCTGGGGCCTGAGGAGGAGGAGGCCCGATCTCCATCGAGGTCATCGAGGCGGCATTCCAGGCCTGCCTCGGTGGCCTCTTCGAGATCGACATTCAGCATGTCTGATGCAGACTTGGACCGGATGATGCGAAGGTTCATCCAGGCCCAGCTGCAGATGGGAGTGCTCTTGCCTCCCCCCCTTCGGGGGGGAGCTCGACACCGTTTTTCCATCCAATTGCTCCTTCTCCGACCAACTATCCGGGTTCGGAGCCGAGCAGCGTTGGAGCCGGGGGTGGGTCGGCGCCGACAGTACTTGGTACTTCGGATCCGACCCTGCCCTCGAGCCTGTCAGATCCGACCTCTCGGAGCCATGGCCCGAGCTTCGGATCCGAGGGATTCAGTTTACCTTCGGCTCCGTCCAGGTCGGAGCGCACTGGTCCTTCGGATCCGATGGTCTCCGTGCCGGTTCCGATCCCTTCATCGGATCCGAGTGGGAGCCGACTCTCGGAGCCCAGAGAGAGTGGTTCCCCCTCGGCCTTCGATGCAGTGGAGAGGGCTCTGTTGAGAGCATCCGGACCCACGGCCCTTGTCTCGGCTCCACCCTGCACTCTCTCTCTGCTGGGCCAGGCTTCCATCACCCGGCCAAAGGGACAGCCTGCTTTAATGATCCAGATGGTTCCATTGGAACAGGTTGTTGCTGGCGAGGCCTCCTCGGACAGCCCCCCCCGAGGAAGTGCCCCGCAAGCATAAGTGCAAGAGGAGGAACGTGGACTCCCCTGAGTCTTTAACTGAGGACACGGACTTGGATGAAGGGGAAGGCTCCCCAAGATCACCCCCTGAGGATGTCTCCTTTGGAGACATCATGGAGATGCTGAGGATCAGAGGTGGGTGGTCTGCCCCCAAGTCTTCCTCCGACGAGTCCGTGTTTCTGGAGGCATTCGAAGCAAGCCCGTCTACCTCTTGGGTGTCCCCTCCGGCCGACCCCTTGGTGGACCTTATTACCACCAGGGTGTGGAAGGATCCAGACACCGTGGAGCCAATACCCAAATGCCCGGACAGAATACTAAGCCCCCCCTCAGACCGGTCGCACTGGAGCAAGGGTCCCCCTGTAGATGCCATGTTGACGGCGGCAGCCACGAAGAGGGAACTAGCTCAGGAGAGCCCCTCAGTCCATCCACCGAGCAAGGAGTCCCGCTCGATGGACCGCTTAGGGAAGCAAGTTTTTAGTTCAGCGACCTTCTCGGTAAGGTCTCTGAACTATATGGCACATGTCATCAGGATGCAGTGGGATCTTATCAAAGAATACGCTGCCTCCCCCACTGAGTCCATGTCTGCGAAGGACAAACAATTGTACTCCACCCGAATGGCCACGCTGAGATCCATTTCAAATACCTCTATGCGGCTATTGTCCATGCCACCGAGGGAGCTGCTCGGGCTAGCAGAGCAGGCCTAGTCATGAGACGTCAGGCCTGGCTCCGTCATTGTGACTTTGCGGAGCCCTTTAAAGTGTCTTTTGCGAACGCCCCTTTCGATGGTTCTGCCCTGTTTGGCAAAACGGTTCGCGAGACACTTGTCCAGAGCGAGAAGGGCAGGAAGACGTTGTCTGCCGTCGGAGTCTGCTTCTCTGCACTCCAGCGGTCCTTTTCAAAGAACCAAAAGTGTCAGAAGAAGATGTCGTTCCGGAAATCGCAACATTCCCAACCCGCTCCGGACAACCAGTCCTTCCGTGGCAGAGGAGGACAGGGAGGACGCCACCCCAGGGGCAGAGGGACTCCGAGAAACTTTGGGTCCAGAGAACCTTTCTCTGAACGGCCCACACAGCAGCCCTGAAGGGTTGCCTGACTGCTCCACTCTGGAGGCAGTACGGGGGCGCTTCTCGGAGCACCTAGCGGCATGGGAGTCCATCACGACAAACCGCTGGGTGCTTCGAATTATATCCAGAGGGTACAAAATACCATTACTTCATGTCCCCAAATTCAAGAACCTCCCCGATGTACCACCCGATCAGAGGGAGGCTGCAGCCGCAGAAATTCAGCAGCTGCTAAGAAAAAGAGCCATCCAGCCCATTCCCCAAGACCAGCTTGGATTAGCGTTCTACTCCAGGTTCTTTTTGGTGCCAAAAAAGATGGGGGACTTGAGACCAATTTTAGACCTTTCCCGCTTGAACCTGTCTGTAACTAAGGAAAAATTCCGAATGGTCACTCTTCAAATTATTCTCCCCCTTCTAAGGGAGAATGATTGGATGTGCTCTATAGATCTCAAGGATGCCTACTACCACATTCTAATGGACAGACGATCCAGGTGGTTCCTCCGCTTCCGGCTGGGAGCCAGTCACTACCAGTTTAGGGTCCTTCCCTTTGGCCTCACCACAGCCCCCAGGGTGTTCACCAAGGTATTAGCAGTGATTGCGGCCCACCTGAGACTCCAGGGGAATACAGGTCTTTTCCGTACCTGGACAACTGGCTCCTGACCACCCCAACAAGGCATCTACTTTGCTCAGCCAGAGATTTCTTTCTCCGCCTAGCCCCACAGTTAGGCATCACCATCAATGCCGACAAATCCCTTCTGGCCCCGACACAAGCCATAGAATTCCTAGGAGCCAGAATAGACACCAGAGAGCTACGAGCCTTTCTAACATCCGAAAGACTTCGGAATTTGCAACTCCATGTGCGGACTATCCTCCAATCAGAGACCCCACCAGCGGAATTGGTCCTGTGGGCACTAGGCTCCATGGCGGCAGCGATAACGCTCCTTCCATGCGCCCGTCTGAACATGCGGGTACTGCAATGGACCCTTCTAGTACAATGGTCCTTTCTGTCTTTTCCTCTTCATCACCCCATTGCTATCAGCAAGGCTTGCAGGAGGGCTCTATTATGGTGGCTCCATGCTTCGGACCTCCATACGGGCCAACCCTTCTGCACCTCTCCCCCTCTCGCCACGGTGACCACGGACACCTCCCGCCTCGGGTGGGAGGGGCATTATTCAGGCAGGATGGTCCAAGGCATGTGGAACGATACAGAGACCTCCCTGCATATCAACGTTCTGGAGATGAGAGCGGTGCTTTACGCTTTGCAAGCACTTCAGAATCTCCTCCCCGTAGGAACGATTGCAATTCAGTCGGACAACATGTCGGTTGTATGGTACATCAACAAACAGGGGGGAACCAGATCTTACCCTCTATGCCACGAAGCCATGAGAGTGTGGGAATGGACGATCTCCACCAACCGCTTTCTGATTGCAATGCACATTCCGGAGCGGACCAACATCCTAGCGGACAAACTCGGTCGCACCCTTCTTACCCCGTACGAGTGGTCTCTCAACCCACTAGTGGCGAAGCAGATATTCGCAATATGGGGGCAACCCTGCTGCGATCTTTTTGCCTCTCTCTCAAACACCAAATGCGGCATTTTCTTCGCTCTGATTCCCCCTCCAGGGGAAACTCCAAGAGACACTCTGGTGCATACTTGGCCACCCGGTCTACTTTATGCCTATCCTCCTCTACCCCTGATGCTGCAACTCTTACAGAAAGCCTCACGGTTGGGGAGCAGGATGATCCTCATTGCCCCATTTTGGCCTCAGCAAATTTGGTTCCCTTACCTGCGGTCTCACCTAATGAATCCTCCTTGGATTCTGGATCCCAGTCCGGATCTAATCTCCCATCCGTCTGACTTACCGACCCCAAATCTGGACAATCTGAAGCTGACAGCTTGGTTACTCCAGTTCCACTCCTAGTTAGGACTTCCGGTATCTCTTCACCAGTCAAAGCCATCCTTGTGGCAGCGCATAAGCCCTCCACCAGGAAAGTGTACCACAGTAAATGGAAACGTTTCTCCATCTGGGCAGAGCATCATAATCTAGATCCCTTTACGGCTCCTCTTCCGTCCATATTAGACTTCTTAACCGAACTTTTTCAGGAAGGCGCTAGTTGCTCAACTGTCAAAGTGCAATTGGCTGCTATCTCACATTACCATGTGGGACATGATACAGGGCCTTTGATGTCGGCCAAGTTGTGTAAAACCTTTCTCAAGGGCACCTTTTTGCTTAGACCCCCCTATAAAAGAAGCCGTACCACCTTGGGATCTTTCACTAGTTCTTCAAGCCTTGACTGCTCCACCTTTTGAACCCGCTGCTTCAGTAGATCTCAAATTCTTGTCCTGGAAAACAGCATTCCTTGTAGCCATTACTTCAGTGAAAAGAGTTTCGGAGCTTCAAGCTCTTTCTGTGAAGCCTCCTTATTTGATCTTTCACCCGGACAGAGTGTACCTCAGGATCAGTCCCTCTTTCCTTCCCAAAATAGCATCAGAAACCAATATAAATCAATCATAAAGTTACCGGTTTTCTTTCCTAAATATCAGAATAAAGGAGAGTACAAGCTGCACTCATTAGATGTTCACAGGCAGCTACGTTTTTATACTCATAGAACGGCTGGTCATAGACAATCCGACCAGCTGTTTGTTTCCTTTGCCAAATTTAATTTGGGGAAAGCAATATCAAAAGTATCTCTATCACGCTGGATTTCACAATGTATCCTATTAGCGTACCAAGCCTCTGGGAGACCCGCACCTGAAGGAGTTCGCGCACATTCCACTCGTTCCATCTCTACTTCTGCGGCCTTCAAGTCTAGAGTTCCATTGGATGATATTTGTTCGACAGCCACTTGGGCCTCATCTCATACCTTTATTAACCACTA
The DNA here is from genome assembly GCF_019279795.1 of Protopterus annectens. Classification (NCBI taxonomy): domain Eukaryota; kingdom Metazoa; phylum Chordata; order Ceratodontiformes; family Protopteridae; genus Protopterus; species Protopterus annectens. Next base: position 846,990,581 of record NC_056725.1, read on the forward strand.
CAAACTGGACGTGATTTCTAGAGGGAGAGCATCCTTTGGCTCTGCGGTGCTTCGCAATATCCTTCCATGATGGCCACCTAAGGTTCAGGTAGCTGGGGACTCTGTCCCACAGGTTGCTGACAAATGAAGTCCCTACTTCAGATTAAGAAGTTATGTACTCACCATAATGTTCCATCTGAGTAGGTAGCTTCATTTGTCTGCAACCATCCCCCCCTCCTTCCACCTGGCCTTCTTCGGATCTATGTTAGTTGGATACCCTTTTTGGGTACATATTGAGGGGCAAACTCGATCTGAGGTCATGGAGGGTTGGCAGGGGATTATGGGTGAGGGGAGGAGCTAGGAGCTTGGATCCATTAGCTTGAAACAAGTTGCCGGCTCGGATCCGATATCGGATCCAAGACCCACAGGTTGCAGACAAATGAAGCTACCTACTCAGATGGAATGTTATGGTGAGTACATAACTTCTTATTTAATTTTGTTCATTTTTCACAGATGTCGAATTGTAGATTTTCATCAACCTACTGGACCTTCAGGTACACATCCTCGTTTATTTGAGTGGGTAAAACGTTACTATGCTTCAGGAAATGAAGGAGCACATTTACCACAGAAAGTTTTCTGGACACATAAGCCTCCAATTTATCTTCAGCATCAAGGTAACATTATATAGAATGTGATAGTCTTACCTCTGATTAGAATGTGTATTGTTTAAAAAGCACTGCCTTTCATAAACACATTATGAAGTAGAGTGACAGAAGGAGAAATGTAGGAAAAGCCTCATCACTTAATTTCATTAACTTGGTGTTTTGTGCATCAGATTGATTACTTTGTTATTCTTTAAATCTTTTTATTCTTTAAATCTTAGAAAACAAATCAAGACTCTTCTTAGTGGGTCTGCAGTTTGGTTCATCCTCCTTTGACAACCACGTGCCACTGTATACGACAACATCTAGTCCTTGAGCCTTCCAGTACTTTTCTGCCTGTCTTACACTTTGGATCTCCACTTTCAATGCTTAAAATAGCAAACCTTAATCATTTGTATGGCTGCCAAACAACAAGCCGAAACTTGCACTGACACAGTATCTGTAGCCTGGGAGGAGAGCACAGTGTGCAACAGTGCCTAAAATGCCAGTAGTTTATTCCATCCACCTGCAGATATCAGAGAGAGAGAGAGAGAGAGAGAGAGAGAGAGAGAGAGAGAGAGAGAGAAACTGCCTTGTTACCAGAAGGATGCTGCCAGTTCATGGTGGCCAGTGTGTTGATTAGTGGCTGCGTCCCTTATATGTAGTCCCATGTCTTTCCTGTAGTACCATTAGAAGGCAAAAGCATTGAGGGACAAGTTCTGAAGGTAAAAACCACTTCTAAAAATGCCCATGTACCCCCAAATTTAACAGTTTGTCCTTGTCTGAGGAGGTCATATGCTCATCCCTCTTTTTCAAACTGGTGGACAGAGAAAGGCACAGAGGAGATGCGGCCTCTAGCTACAATTCTGGTGGATATGTGGAGAACAGTCACAACCCATCTCCCTGATTGATTATTTGGAACATGCCCTTGCCTGTCTGATCTCAGGGAGTAGCTCGTTGAGTCACCTAACCATAGCTCAGTGGTAGTATGGCATGCACCATTCCATGGTACCATCCTGCAGAAATTAGTGGCAGGTGGAGGTTTTCATCCTGTTCAGTGTCCTGTGGGTAGCCTGTGATTTGGAGGCCATTTTCTGCAAGACAGATAGACTGTGACTTTTTCCCACCCTGCAGCTCCTTCTCAGTGGCCCATCCTTCACAGCATCCACCAGGCATATGACATTCTCTAAGGGTTGACCTATGATGTTCAAATTACTTCCCCAAAAACAACTCTGGATCTGTAGAAGAAGGAGGAGATGTCTTCTTGCCATCTCCGTCTGAAGCCAGTCATCAAGGATGCCATTTGTGTAACATGGAGGCACTCACACACTGCTCCTGCAGCTGCCAAGAAAGTTTATGCTGTATGTAGTCTTCTCATTAAGTGCACCAAGATCATATTTGTGCTGAATCCTATGTGACCTCTTCACTCCATCACAGGACCCAGGGACCACAGCTCTTGCCACTTCTTTGCCAAACGGGGATTTTAAAGCCTTGCAACAGGATAGGCAAGATAGCATACTCATGCGACATGTTTGGGCTCAGAGCCTGCAACTGCTTACTTTTCCTGTCCAGATTCTAATTATACCTATTGGCTCAATTGGTGGAAAAGTGCTTCTTCCTTCCCAAGTTTGGACTCGTGTAGGAAATGTTAGCTATCATATGGCCCATTACAGTTTTTACTATTTTGATGCTATGGTTAGGGCAGCGGGTTTGGTATGTGTTTTTACATCATGGCCTTGGTGAGATTGCCGTTCTTTTAAGAGGGCGCTCAGGAGATGCCCCATTCATGGAGTGGTTTAATTCATTTTGTCTTCTCTGGACCTAGTGGATGATCTCTCAAAGAAGAAGCAGTCCATCTCAACCATGGAAGACCTATTGGACTTCTTTAAGCTCCTCATCCCCTTCTTCTCCTCTTCTTCATGACCTAGCCAGTATCCCAATAAGAAGACTCCTAATTGACCAAGGAAGGCCTAAAGTCTCACATGGTCTTACCCCTCTGCTGGTACAAACTAAGTCAGTCAAGAGGAGGATTATTGCTGCTCAGTGCTTGCAGTCCTGTGTTTACTGTGTTAGGGATGTTCGTATAGAATAGCCGCTGGTACAGCGGTAGCATTGTTGCCTCACAGCAAGAGATTATCCTGTTTGATTCACGGCTGGAGTGCCTTCTGTGTGGAGTCTGCATGTCCTCCCCGCAGTCGAGTGGCGTCCGAAAGACATGCGTAAATGGGCGTGTCTTCTCTGAAGGTTGGGCGTCGGGCTGGCAACTCGGTACCATAAAACTACTGCCAATCATTTGCGGACCGGAGTTCCGCTGTGGCGACCCCTAACCAGGAAAAGCCGAAAAAGACAAACAGGGATGTTCGTATAGATTCATAGGTAAGTAATAAGCTAGCTTCCATTTCGGGCCATTTAAGCCTAGCCAGTTTCCCTTTCTGTGCTTAAAATAATCTGTCTGATTTGATTATAGATTGACCAATGCCCATCATGTTCTTAGTTATATATTACCCTAATTGAAAAGAACTGGGGTAATTTCATTGATAATTTGAGGAGGCCCATGCATGGGATAAATCATTTATGCCTCTGTCCATTAGTAGTTTGGGGGCAGTCCTAAGGTACATTTTCTGTTTCTCATCCATAGACCTAAGCTGAGCTTGAATATGGACAGGGCTCAACTTTGTTTTATGTGGCTGGAGAGTCTGTTCCACAGCAGCAGTATCCTCTGCAAGCTGTAGATGTCCCTGCAAACTATTCATTTGATGTTGTAGAAGAGGTTTAGATCCCTAGATTGAGTATTTCTAATGCCATTTGACTTGCTGATGTACGGTAAGTCCATCAGTAATGGGTGGATGCCTTGTACGACAAACACAGGTCACCTCTTAGCAGTCTGTAGGACACAGTTTATAGTGACAGGGCTGTGAGTTGGTCTATGTAGAACATGTTGTTTAGGCCTTGAATCTTTTTCTGTGGGCATTCCAGTTACTTGTGTTTGGACACATACATGCAAAAGGGGCATTATATTCAATGACTGGCCTAAAGAGGGCTGAGTAAAGGAGAAAATGACATCCCTAGGTCTAGACACAATCCCTTTGTTTATAAGCAGTGCAGTATAGAAGGACTTTCTTACAATACTTGACACTGTCAAATGTTAAGTCACTGTCAACATAAGTTCCCAAATCCCAAACATCTGGGTCAACTCTCTAGGAGTAGTTCTTTGAGTTTGTCCCAGTTGGTAGATTCATTTCTTGATTTGATTCTGGATGACTAAGTCTTGGACCTCTTATGTTCTCCCCAAGAATGGACTGCTATGAGACACCAATAATCTTGGCACAGTGCTTTGGAAAGGCCAGATTGTACATCTTGGTGGGACTGTAAAGGAAGTCTCTGAAGTGTGACTTTGGGTCATCAAGGGTCCTACTCCTGTGCCTTTCTGGGTTAATAAGGGACAGTAGGTTCCATCCCACCGCACACTTCAAGTACAGCCACTACTTTAACTTTCATATTGTAATTCACCATGCGTTTGTACCACTGTCTTTACAGGGCAGTCAGCTGTTTGTGCTGATATGAACACTGCTTACTGGTAATTCACTGTCTGGTTTCCACAGTCAGTTCCTTTTTATCACTTTGGGTGGGAAATAGTTTCAGTATAGACTACTACCTTTTGAAGTTTTTTTTTTTTTTTTTTTTGTCCCTGAAGCCCACAATGTTTACTAAGCCAATGGTTAAAACTTTGTAGTAGAAGGAACACTACATGTTCCTTTTCCTGTGAGGACTGTTTTTATTGGCCCATTAAGAGATTCTAACATTATGTCCCTTGAATGGATGCTTCTTTGGCTGCTGTCCATGAGTATGACCATAAAACAGGAAAAAAATATTTCTGATGCCATCAGAGAGAGAGCCTTTGATGTCATGGAGATGGACACAACCCAGTTGTTCCTGCTTGGGGGGGGGGGGGGCAGGAAATTAACTTGATAAACCTGAGTGAGGATGTAATGGCAGGTCCAGGCAGTCCTGAAGCCCCCTTCGGCACTAATACAGGTACACAAATCACCACCTACAGCTCATGAGACCATTATCATCAGAGGCAAATATCTGTTAAACAGTTCTGTAGGCAGTCTTCAGAGTGGGAGCTCTTCCATTTCCTCTCCTCCAGAACAATGATGCAGAAGATGAAGTCTGTCAAGTCCTTTCAGAGTGCTACAGAAGATGATTGATAGCCAGTGATGAGGGCATTTTTGAAGATGCAGTTAGAGATTTGTGGCATTCCATCTCCTTTGGTTCTAGAATGGATTGGGTTTGCCTCCACACCTCTTAGCACCTTCCCTGGTACCATTTTCTGCACCACTGGTTTGGAGCATGCTTTCTGCCTGTCTGCGGAGAGCTGGCAGGTGCTATTACTTTAGCACAGACTTACATGCATCTGATACACTCAGATCTGAAGATCTTGGCAATGCATCTCTGGACTGATTACTTAATGCTGGGTGTTCAGCACCATCCTTAACATCATCTCACTTGGGGTCATTCTTGGTGTCACAGTCCTTGGTTTTCAAGGCATCCACATCAATCTCCCACTCAGGGCTGCCCTGATCCTTGATGTCAGGGCAACTCTCTTTGGTAACACTTACATCCTGTTCAGTTGGGATAGTGGTGACTCTTTGACTGTCATACCCGATTCTCATGGATTCCAGATTCACCTTCTTGGTTATGGAGATGATGCTAGCCTTTCCTTCCAGGCAACTGACAGAGCTTTCATCAATATCAGCTACATCCCTTATCACCCTTCATTCAGCCCTTTAGACTGTTTATCATGACTTCTAAAGACAGGGCAGAACAGAAAGCCTCAATAAACCTCAAAACGATGAGCCCTCAGGGAACTCTGATCAGCCATCATTAGATATTCCCAGGAAGAAGACATGCAAGAGGAAGCATGTGTACTCCCATACAGAGTCCCTAACATCAGACATGGATTTGGAGGAGAGAGAGAGAGGGGGCTCCCACAATCCCCTTCTGAAGACACCTCATTTGGTGAAATCCTTGAATTGATAATAGACCAAGGAGATCTTGGCCAACAGACCCGCCCTCTGTGGGCAAGGAGGTGTTCTTTTAGGCCTACTGGTCTGCACCTTCTATGTCTTGGACGTTTCCCTCTTGCCAGTAGTATTATTGATTTATCCACCAGGAAGGTGTGGCAGGAACCAGACATTACTGAGGTGATCCTTTGCAAGCCCGAAAAAATTCTGCAGCCACCAAAAGACAGGTATCACTGATTGAAAGGTTCTCTAGTGGGCTGTATGACTGTTGTGTGCACCACCTGTCCACCTGCCTGGCAGGCAGTCAGTCAAGAGCATTGGAGAGGATGGGGAAGCATATTTGCACCTTTGCCCTGAGGGTGTTAAATTACTTAAAGCGTATGAATCTCTTCCAAAGGGATCTGGCAGAATAAGCTATAAATACTTTGCAGAAACCACCCACTCCAGAGTCAAGAGAATACTGTGGGTACAGTGTTTAGCATTTCTAATGTTTTTAAGCTCAGCTGACAGAGCTGCTAAAGCAGCAGGTACCGACATCATTTCTGACTTTCCCTTTGCAATTTTTGTGGACAAATTTAAGGCATCATTCACCAACAGTGGCTCCATATTTTACTGTCCTGGAGTGAAAAAATTACAAGGTGTGAGCAAGAAGGTAAGGCACAGTCTGTTTGATTTGAGAACTTTCAGGGATCCTTTAACAGGAACCAGAAGTTTTCCAAAGCTCTGTGGTTTTGGAAATTCCAGAATCAACCCTTTGATTCCTCCTCAGATGGGATGGCCATGGCCCCTTCAACAGATGCTGACCATACTTTTCTGGTGGTCTGCAAAACTAGGGATTCTGGAGGTCCTTTTCAGGCAAACACACCTAATATCCCTGAAGGATTACCCAGCTGTCTACCTCTGGAGGCAGCTAAGGGTTGCTTATCTCTCCACTGAAGTATGTGGATGCCCATCACACATTCATGGTTGAGAATATCCAGAGGCTATGCTGTACCCTTTCACCATTTCCCTCCCACTCAGCTACAGCTCCTCCCGGATATTCTGCATTGACAGATCAATGTGGCAAAAAGAGAGGTCTTTATCTTCTTGCAAATAAAGACATCCAAGCCAAATAGGGTCAGGAAACAATCCAAATCCATTTTAGTATAAAAGAAGAAGAGCAAGGACCCAGTTATCTCAGCAGCCTAAACTTGTGTGTCAGAAAGACCCCATTCAGACTGATCATGGCGCAAGCAATTTTGCCCTGTCTGAAGTCAAATGACTGGATGTGCTTGGATTTACTTTTTAAGATGACTACCTGCTCATAAAGATTGCAGAGGAGTCCAAAATGTCTCTGCACTTCTTGCTAGGAACCGTCATCTTCTTTCGGCTGTTCCTGTTAGGGGTCGCCACAGCAGATCACCTGATTCCATTTCTTCCTGTCCTCTGCATCTTGCTCTGTCACACCAACCACCTGCATGTCCTTTCTCACCACATCCATAAACCTTATCTTAGGCCTTCCTATTTTCCTGTTACCTGGTAGCTTCATCCTTAGCATCTTTTTCCCAATATACTCAGCATCTCTCCTCAGCACATGTCCAAACCAATGTAATCTTGCCTCTCTGGCTTTGTCTCCAGACCTTCCAACTTGGGCTGACCCTCTAATATACTTATTCCTAATCCTGTCCACTCTCGTCACACCCAGTGCAAATCTTAGCATCTTTAACTATGCCACATCCAGCTCTAACGCCTGCCTTTTTCTCAATGCCACTATCTCCAACCCATATAACATAGCTGGTCTCACTACCCTCTTGTAGACCTTCCCTTTCACTCTTACTGGTACTCATCTGTCACAAATCACTCCTGACACTCTTCTCCACCCATTCCATCCTGCCTGTACTGTCTTCTTCACCTCTCTTCCACACTCACCATTACTCTGAACTATTGATCCCAAGTACTTAAACTCATCCACCTTCGCCACCTCTATTCCCTGCATCCTCACCATTCCTCTATCCTCCCTCTCATTCACTCACATATATTCTGTCTTAGTCCTGCTGACCTTCATTCCTCTTCTCTCTAGAGCATGTCTCCATCTCTCCAGGGTCTCCTCCACCTGTTCCCTACTCACACTACAGATCACAATGTCATCTGCAAACATCATAGTCCACAGGGACTCCTGTCTGATCTCGTCTGTCAACCTGTCCATCACCATTGCAAATAAGAAAAGCCTCAGAACTGATCCTTGATGTAATCCCACTTCCACCTTAAACGCATCCGTCACTCCCACCACAGACCTCACCGATGTCACACTACCCTCATACATATCATGTACCACTCTTACATACTTCTCTGACACTCCTGACTTCCTCTAGGCACCCTGTCATATGCTTTCTCTAAGTCTACAAAAACACAATGCAACTCCTTCTGACCTTCTCTGTACTTCTCCATCAACACTCACAGAGCAAACATCACATCTGTAGTGCTCTTTTCCAGCATGAAACCATACTGATGATCCCTAATCATCACATTCCTTCTTAACCTAGCTTCCACTTCTCTTTCCCATAGCATCATGCTGTGACTGATCAGTTTACTCCCTCTGTAGTTACTACAGCTCTGCACATCACCCTTAGTCTTAAAAATCGGTACCAAAACACTTTTTCTCCATTCCTCGGGCATCCTCTCATTTTCAAAGATTTCATTAAACAATCTGGTTAGAAGCTCCACTGTCATTTCACCTAAACACCTCCATGCTTCCATAGGTATGTCATCTGGACCAACAGCTTTTCCATTCTTCATACTCTTTGTAGCTATCCTTCCTTCCTCCTTGCTAATCCATTGCACTTCATGATCACTATCCCCACATCATCCAACCTTCTCTCCCTCTCATTCTTTTCATTCATAAACCCCCACAAAGTACTCCTTCCATCTGCTCAACACACTTTCCTCACTTGTGAGTATGTTTCCCTCATTATCCTTTATCACCTTTACCTGCGCACATCTTTCCTAGCTCGGTCCCTCTGTCTAGCCAATCGGTACAGGTCCTTTTTTCCCTCCTTAGTGTCCAACCTTTCATACAACTCTTCATATGCCTTATCCTTAGCCACTTCTCTCTTTGCCATGCACCTCATCTCCTTATACTCCTGTCTACTTTCTTCATCTCTCTGACAATCTCACTTCTTCTTTGCCTACCTCTTTCTCTGTATACTCTCCTGTACTTCCTTATTCCACCACCATGTCTCCTTGTCTTCCTTCCTCTGTCCAGATGTCATACCAAGCGCCTTTCTAGCCATCTCCCTTACTAGCTCTGCTTTAGTTACCCAGCTATTTGGTAACTCTTCACTGCCACCCAGTACCTGTCTTACTTCTTCCCTGAACTCCACCTCACAATTACCCTTTTTCAATTTCCACCATTTGATCCTTGGTGCTGCCCTTACACTCCTCCTCCTCCTCTTCTTGATCACCAATGTCATCCTGCAAACCACCATCCTATGCTGCCTAACTACACTTTCCCCAGTCACCACTTTACATTCTCCAATCTCCTTCAAACTGACCCTCCTGCATAAGATATAATCCAACTGTGTGCATCTTCTTCCACTCTTGTATGTCACCCTATGCTCCTCCCTCTTCTTAAAATATGTAGTCACCACAGCCATGTCCATCCTTTTCACAAAATCCACTACCGTCTGACCTTCTGCATTCCTTTGCTTAACATCATACCTACCCATCACTTCCTCATCCCCTCTGTTCCCTTCACCAACATGCCCATTGAAATCTGTTCCAATCACCACTCTCTCATCCTTGGGTACAGTCATCACCACTTCATCCAACTCACTCCAAAATGTTTCTTTCTCATCCATTGCACACCCAACTTGTAGAGCATATGCACTAACAACATTCATCATTACACCATCAATTTCCAGCTTCATAAACATCACTCTATCCGACACTGTTTTTACCTCCAAAACACTCTTAGCATACTGTTCCTTCAGGATAACTCCTACGCCATTTCTCCTCCCATCCACACCATGATAAAAGAATTTGAACCCACTTCCGATACACCTAGCCTTACTCCCCTTCCATCTGGTCTCTTGCACACACAATATACCAACCTTCCTTCTGTCCATCATATCGGCTAGCTCTCTCCCTATACGAGTCGTACTGCCAACATTCAAAGTTACGACCCTCACTACCACAGTCCTAGCCTTTCTCCTCTCTTCCTGCCTTTGGCCATGCTTTCCCCCTCTTCTCCTCCTTCGGCCAACAGTAGCCCAGTTTCTGCCAGCACTCTGTTGGCTAACAGTACTAGTGGTGGTCGTTGTTAACCCGGGCCTCGACAGATCCAGTATGTAAATATTTACTGCTGTCCACATGAATGATTTGGCTAAGTTTTACGCCGGATGCCCTTCCTGACGCAACCCTCCCCAATTATCCGGGTTTGGGACCGGTATAAAGAAATGCACTGGCTAGTGTATCCCCAGTGGCTGGGTTACTTCTTGCTAGGAACCAATCCCTCCAATTCAGGGCATTGCCCTTTGGTTTCACCACAGTCCTACAAATGCTCACAAAGTGCAAAGATGTAGCCACAGCCCTTTTGTGTTTTCCCATGTTTACATGATTGCCTGTTCACTGCAACAAACCAGAGAGTCTCTGTTGTCAGCCAGAAATTACTTCTTGCAGCTGTGCCTCTCTTTAGTTGTTTATATAAATCACAACAAAATCATGCCTGCAAGCCTACTCAAGAGATTACATTTATCAGTTCCTATCTGAATGCAAGAATATGCATGGTAATCCTTCTAGACAGAGCTCAGACTGTCTGCTTTGCAGTCCAGGCACTTCTACAAAGACAGTCTCAACCAGTCTCATTTGTTTAGTTTCATAGTTTCATAGTTTAGTACTAGGCTATCTGCCCTGGGGCATTTGTAAGCCTAGCCATAGTGATGTGGCTTTTGCCACCCCATGAAATGGTACAAAAATGTACAGAATAAATTTAGAATACTGTGCCTCTGTCTAGTAGTGACACAATGAAGGTCCCCTTATATAATAGAATAAGTTTACTGTGCCCCTGTCTAGCAGTGGCACAGATGTGACCCCTGGGGTAAACTTATGATCTCCTATCCACTCATCAAGATTTCTCTTGAAGAGAGTCAGTGAGGGGCTCTGCCTAATATGAACTGGGATCTTGTTCCAAACCATGGGAAGCCTCTGGGTTATGAATCTATCCCTCCAGCATGTCCTATTCATATTTGTGCCGAGGTTTAAGTCTTTAGCTCTCGTGGTCCTGATGGATTTGGATTTTTTGAGATGGAGCATGTCCATCAGATCCTGATTGGACATGGCCTTGTACGTCAGGCAGAGATCACCTCTGAGCAGGCGGTATGCTACTGAATAGAGCTGAAGTTTCTTTAGTCTGGAAGAATAAGACATATGTTGGAGACCCTTGATCCTCTTGGTGAGGTACTTTTGTGGTCTCTCCAGCTGTTGCAAATGCCGGGTGAGGTACATACCAAATGGGGCATTGTACTCAATCATGGGTCTGATGAGGGAGGAGTATAGGGGTACAGTGACATCCTTGGATCTGGATGTGAATCCCTTCATGATGAGATGTGCAAGGTAGAATGTTTTTCTAACCACTTTGGCAACGTGGGTGTCAAATGAGAGGTCGCTGTCGACTTGGGTCCCTAGGTCTCTGATTACTTTTTCCGTACTCAGTGGGTTGCTGCATATGTGATAATTTGTGGGTACTTTGTTTTTCCCAAAGGGGATGACTATACATTTTTTGGCATTTAGTTTTAGGCCGTGACTCCAGCACCAGTTGTCCGTTTCTGTGAGGCCTTTTTGTAGGATGTATGTGTCCACTGGTGTATCGGCTATGGCGCCTAGTTTGCAGTCATCTGTGAACTTTGTCAGCCACAACCCTCCCATGTTTGCTTTAACATCTGAGAAATAAATGCCAAACAAGAGGGGTCCCAGGACAGATCCCTGTGGGACACCACTTGTGACTGGCTTTGAGTCTGACATTGCTCCAGCGATTTTAACTTTATGGGTTCTGTCCTTTAGCCAGTTTGCAACCCATCTAGTGACATAAGGGTTTACGTTTAAGCTGTTGAGCTTATCTATGATGCCTGAGTGGGGTATTGTGTCGAAGGCCTTAGCCAAGTCCAGGTAGGCTGTATGGACTGCTTTGCCCTCATCAATGGCTCTAGTGACTGCTTGAAAAAGTCAACCAGGTTCAAAAGGCAGGATCTGCCCTTTACAAAGCCGAACTGGGTGGGGTCAAGTGTCTGTAGGTCCCCTATGTCTCTGTTTATGAGTTCCATAATGATTCTTTCCATAGCTTTGCAGACCAGGCTGGTTAAGCTTATGGGGCGGTAGTTCCCAGGGTCTGTAGAGGTACCCCCTTTGTGGAGTGGGACCACTGTTGCTGTACGCCAGTGTTCAGGTACATATCCTGTAGTAAGACTAAGGTTAAATAGCATTTTTAACTGCGGGTTTAGCTCCTCTTGGAGTTCACGTAGCACGCAACCCGGGATACCGTCAGGTCCCATTGATGCTGTGTTTTTAGCTTTGTTGAGGGCGGTTCTCACTTGGACATCTGAGATGACAGGGAGATTACATTCAGCTGGGATAAGTATTTCTTCTTTTGGGGTGAGGGAGGGGAGAAATTTGCACTGAACCTGTCCGCCAGAATGTTGGCAATGTCTGTGGGGTTCAGTGTATTTTTTGTTGTTGTGAACTAACTCTGAGCATATCTGAGGGTTTCCGCCCAGGTTTCTAACATAGCTGAAGAAGGCTTTGTGGTTATCTTTAGTATCCGTAGCGATTTTTCTCTCAAAATTGGCCTTGGATGTTTTTATGAGAAAACGTAGTTTTCTGCTAATGTTGATCAGAGATGTCTTCCCTATATGGGATTTTGCTCTGACATGCAGTAGCTTCCTTCTTTTGTTATACAATTTGTTAATGGCTGTGGTCCACCAGACAGGACGCTTGCCTTTGGTGGAGAGGGACTTGGATTTATTTGGGATTGCATGATCCATGCATTCTTGGAGATGTCCATAGAAAGCATTTGTGAAGGATTCGGCATTGTGGGATGTGGTATCCACTGGCCCGGTGGGCTTAAAGGATACCATCTCAGTCTTAAGAAGAGTGAAGTCTGCTTTTGAGAAGTTTTTCACTGTGGTCTTTTGTGCTGGGGGTGGAGGTGGGATATGTATATCCAGGGTGATTAGTTTGTGGTCAGATCTCACTAGTGAGGGGTATACCTCCGGTGTGGAGCATTTTGTCCCCATGTTTGTGATGATCAGGTCTAGTATATTATCTCCCCTAGTGGGAGAGGTGACTAGTTGTTCCAGTGCATTTGAATTTATGAATTCCAGGAACCTTTGGGCTAGGGTGTTATGGCTAGAATAATGTACCCAATCTATGTTTGGGTAGTTGAAGTCTCCCAGTATGATGGTATTTCGTGATGCATTCATATCCTCCAATGTCTTCAGGAAGGCTGAGTGGGGTTCCTGAGATTGGGAGGGTGGTCTGTAACATGCTACCAGTTGTATAGCAGTTTTGCCTATGGTTAGTTGCACCTGTATGGTCTCTGATGCTTCATGTGTTGCTACTAACCTGCAGGTGTGGGTGTCCTTGATGAATATGGACACTCCCCCTCCCTTTGTGGTTCGGCCCGGGTTTTGGGGCCGAAAAGCATGATACGAGGTATAGCCTGGTAGTGCTGGGGTGCTCTCAGGAGCCTTAAACCAGGTTTCAGTTACTGCACATATGTCGATGTTCTCCATGCTGAGTAGTGCATCGAGTGCCTGCATCTTAAGATTTAGACTTCTGGCATTGAGCAGCATTACCCTTAGTTTTTTTTTCCATTTTTGTTTTCTAAGGAGGTGGGTTTGTCTTTTGAGCCTTGCCTAAAAAAGGCACTATGGGGGTGGCAAGAGCCTTAGCCAATATCTGGAAGTCCAGTGGTGACAGGTGTAAGCCATCCCTTGCGAAGCAGCGTAGCTTGTCCAACATGTCATCCCAGGCAGACAGACATTTGATCCCCTTAGAATGGCACCAGTACTTAAGCCAATTGTTAAAGCTGATCATCTTGTCTTTGTATTGTGACATCATTCTTGGTGAGGGCAAGATGCTGGTCAGGGTCATATCAGCCTGGGCTACATAATCGGAGAGCTCCTCTATGTCTCTTCATGTAGTCCAGGGAGGTACGTTTCAGGTCATTCACGCCAGCATGGACAATGATGGAGTCATATTTGTACTTGCTTTGGAGTGACCTGAGTGCGTGTGTTATGTTTCAGATTTTATGGCTGCTTCCATAGTCCTGATCACTCATAAATAATTCCATATGAGAATTATGCAATGGATACTCTCCACACAATCATCCCCATTTGTCAGATCATCTATCGGAACCATTTCACATAACCTAGATTTGCAGATGTCATTTAAGGTGGTGGTTGACATCCCCAACCATTCATATAGTTCCATCATTGTAGTGCCACATCCATCAGTAACATAAACCACACCTCCAACCTGAGGTGAGGGGGTGACATTGTGAGGGGAAGATGGTCCAAGGAGTTTGGACAGAGGCCAATCTACACATCAGCATCATGTAAATGAGGGCATTTGTAGCATTGCAGACATTTCAAAATATCTTTCTGCTTAGAATGATAGCTATTCAATCAGGCAATGTCTGCCATATGGTACATCATAAGCAAGGTAGAATCTATGTCCTGCCCCCTTTGCAGAGTGTATGTAAAAGATTGGCAATGAGCGATTGATTCACATGACTTTCTAACTAGATCCAGAACTGGATCTCCTTTCTCACTTTGGTTAGCTACAGCTGAACCTTCACAACCTCAGATTAAATGTGTGATCTGTCCAGTTTCCATAATGGCCAAAAACATTTTTTTGTTCCAATTGTCAAACATTGATGCACATCTTGTCTGTTTCTCAAAATCAGCCTACCTGTAAAGTAAATCAAAATGTTTGTGTGGGCCATAGAATAAGATTTAGACCCCTTTTCTTCCTCTGTCCAAGAAATTTTACAGTTTCTTTCAATCCTTTGCAAAGCATGATCTAACTACTCTACTCTACCATTAAGATACAATTGGCATCAATTTCAATCTTCATTCTGGATTCCAAAACAGTTCCCTGGCTTCATGCAAACTTTGCAAGGATTTTCTCAATGTTTATTCCTTCTGTGTCCTCCAGTAAAAGATGACACTCCTCCATGGTACCTCGGTTTTCTCCTTGAAGCTCTAACAAAAACCCTTCCTTTGAGTCTGCCTGTTCTACAAAATTAAAGCTTTTATCCTGGAAAGCTTTGCTTGCAGTTACATCAGAGGAAGATTTCAAAAACTAAAAACATTGTTACTAGCTTCACCTTACTTAGTATTTCACAAGGATTTGGGGTCACCCTGAGAATGTACCCATTCTTTATTCAGCATAAGAAACTAATCTAATTCAGCCAGTACATCTATCAGTATTCTACACTAACCATTCCAGCGAAGGACAGTATTTGTTACATACCCTGGATGTCCACATGCAACTCCTGTTTTACCTCTGAAGAGCAAAAGCATTCAGGAAGGATATCCAGTTAATTTCCTTTGCCCCAAACAAAACTGGCAAGTAGTTCAATTAGCAAATGCCATCCAGATGGCTTTCAGATTTGCATCACCTTTGTCTATTCTTACAGAAATAAAACCTTACCATCTAAACCAGGTCTGTTGCAGTCTCCACTGCTTTTTTCAAAAGTTCCTCTATGGATAAAAATTATGCTGCAGCAACATGGAATATGCTGAATTCCTTTCCCAAATATAAATTGGATGTCATAGCTAGATCTATAGCTTCCTTCAGAGAGCTTCACTTCTGACAGATTTCCTGTCATACCACCACCTGGGAAAACTGGTAGTTTGGGATTTTGTCCCTACAGTCAAACCAGATGGATGACATGGGATGTGAAAATCATGTCCTTACCATAATGATGCATCTTTTACATCCTGGTCCACCTGATATGACACCCCTCCTTTCCCCTATCAAATTGTCAGCTTGTTTCAGTGAACCTATAAACTAATCTAGAGCCTTATTCCTTCCATTCTTCCTTTATGACAGCTGGTTTATAGCATATGTCCTTTTCTGGCCAAGAGATTCCATCTGAGATTAGTTAGGGCACAGGGAGAATTCTCATTCCCTCCAATGGAGCTCAGGAAGATTGCAGTGCAACTGGCAGTGGGCGGAGCCTAAGTCTTTTGACAGAATCAAACTATGTGCTCACATTTCAAACAAATGTCTGTATTTGTGGGATTATAGGGGTTACTAAATAAGTGTAAATGTCAAATTCTTCAGCACAAATTTATTTTACAGTGGTAGTATTCTTTAGGTTCTAGGTCTTAAATCAAATTTTATAAGTCACAGTAAACACGGTAACTATTACATTTGTAATATTTTGTAAACAACTTACAATATTTCAGCAACCACTCAAGTTACACAAATACTGTCAGCAGCATTTTATTTACTTAGCTGAGAGCTTTCACATGAGGTTAAGGAGTGCTATCTCTGTTACTTGGGTGTTGAGATATTTAGAAAAATGTGAAATTATATTTAATATCATAAAAACAGGTAATATCTATTTACCTGCACTAGACAGAAGTCAAATATTAATGCAGTTGCGTATAAACAAGCAATATTTGACACCTAGAGGCATCAGTGGGTGTTAACTGCAGATGCACCTGGAGGAGTCACTCGGATGTAATGGGTTATGGGAGGAAAAATCTGAAGCTCAAGGCTAGTAGTATTAGCAAATGGACCTGATCAAATCCTACAAGCAGCTCTATACCCAACAGTTGTATCAGATGGACTGGAATGAAAAGGGCCCAAAGATATTTGTCATAAGTCACTGCTGTAGTAGCCTTTAGCTATATGAGTTATATTCAGCCAAGGATTTAACAGCTAGCCCGTCTTCCAAAGTTTTTGGTTGCTTTCCCACATGCGCTCAGATTGCTGTTGAATCGAGATCCTGAGAGGAGAAATCAGCAGTCTGAGTGCCAGATTACTTCAATACATTTTTCCTGCCCTTATGAGCATTCCTACTGTGTTTCAGAGGATTGAATGCTTGCTCTGCTATCCATTGCTGACCAGACAAGTCCCTGTGTGGGAGTACCTTTCATTAACTGTTTCTGTTATTTTTAATCTGATATGACAATGTGCTGTGTGTCTTTAAGAATACCAGCAATTTTTTTGTTTATTATTTTGACAGGAGCTCTAGGGCTTAATTAGGTCACTTTTTGTGATGAAAAGTAGGCTTATCTAATTGGTACATGTGCACAATTACTGGGGCTTTGTTGCCTGGGAAGTGTGTGTACTGCTTGTGAACACATCCTTTGACATCTTATAGGTTCATAGGTTGGTACTGGGCTATCTGCCCGAAGGCATATATTAGCCCAGCCATGTTGTGCGGTATTCACCGCCCCTTTAGTAGTTCCCTAGACCCTTGTTCTAGCAGCTAGTACCCTTGGCCCCTATCTAGTAGTGCTGTTGGTGTGATCCCCGGTGTGAACTTTCTGTTACCCATCCACTCATCAAGGTTCCTCTTGAAGAGTGATAGTGAGGGGCTCTGTCTTATGTAGATCGGGACCCTGTTCCATAGTAAGGGAAGTCTCTGCGAAGGGAAACTATTCATCATCCACTGCCAGCAACAAAAACCCAGGATCAGGCTTCATTCTCTACAGAAACATGTAATAATTGTCTGGACAGCCACTGGTAGGTAATTCTACAGTTGTCATTACAGGTTCCTCAAACCATTAACTTCTGGCTCTGGAGCCCTCTGGTGTATTCTCTTCAGTCACCATGGACTGAGGGTTAGCCACGTCTTCTGCAGGTGTTCAGGTGCTCTCTGTGGGTATAAGAGAACCACATTCTTCTGTCACTACCTTTTGAAATGGGTGGAAATTCTTTCGTCAGGTTTGGGAAGAGAATTTGTTTCTCTACTGCTTTAATTTTCAGAATTCTGAATTGTCAGGCTTGTATGTTGAAATATTTGTTGGCTTCTTTTGTCAGTATTAGGAGCAGTTCTGCCATTTTGCCAGCTTTAGCAGTTAGATCCTCAGTTTTTTGTTTTTCCTTTGACTTTTCCTGGTTAGGGGTCGCCACAGTGGAACTCCGGTTTACTAATGATTGGCAGTAGATTTTTACGGTGCCGAGGTGCCAGCTCGACGCCCAACCTTCAACGAGGGCACGCCCATTCACGCATGTCTTTCGAACGCTATTCGACTGCGTGGAGGACATGCAGACTCCACACAGAAGGTGCTCCAGCCGAGAATTGAACGGGAGAACCTCTTGCTGTGAGGTGTTTACTTCTGTTTGTCAAGTAACTAAACATTCTTTGAAATGTGTTTATGGCTCTGCTGACTCTGTGTCTAGAGCAACAGCTTCCGTTATACTATGATAAATTTTGCTTGGCTTCAAAATCAGAAGTTTTCTGAATATGTTTTATCTGAAATCTTAAATTCTCCTTTGAATACTGAGGTTTTGTTTGGTTCTTCTGCTGCCTGAATGCTCAAACAGTTTGAAAGGAAAATTAATTAAAGGGATTACTCAGATTTTTCATCTCCACAAAACTGATAAAACATCTGATTCCTTTTTTAAGAAACACAGCAAGCAATTTCAGCAGGCTGCTGAAAAACAGAATTTTAAAGAAAAAAGTGGCATGAAGGGTCCATAAAGAAAGTGGGAACCTTCTAGAAAAAGGAACAGTCAAATAATTCAGAATGATTATTGCAGCATTGCACTCCTTTAAATCTGTACCAAAGGTTTGTCTACCTTCCCCTTTGGAATCAGATTGCCTCAGACAAATGGGTTCTAACAGTAGTTCAGATTGGTTACAAATGGCAGTGGAAAAGCTTATCTCCATTTCAAGGTGTGTGTCCCCTCATCCTTCAGATCAGACTTTAATTTTTCCTCTAGTACTCAACCAGGTGTTTTCTGTGGGTGTCTGATAGAGCCAGTTCCACAAAATCAGTAGGGAAAGGAGTTTTGGTGCCTAAGATGGATCACTATCAACCTTTCCTTTCTCAGTCTGTAAAAGTGCCATAGTTTAAAATGAGGGCATTACAAACTCTGTTACCTCTTATTCCCCCTCGAGAGTTTTTTGTTTTGTAACATTAGACTTGAAAGATGCTTATCACATTTCTGCTGCCACCGACTTCAGAAGTTTTCTAAGGTTTTCTGTGTCTTGATTGCAGTATCAGTTCTCTGTGTTACCCTTTGGTTTATCTACTGTTCCCAAGGTGTTCACATAGCATCTGCTTGCTGGGACAGCCCATTGCAGGTTGCATGGCATTAATATCTCTCCTTATTTAGGTAACTTACTTATCTAGGTAGAGTCGTTCTCCAACTGTCAGGAGCCTCCTTCATGGGTCAGCAATCTCCTTGTCAAATCTGCAGTGCTAGATAAACTTTAAAAAAAATCCTGTCTGATTCCCTCTCACAGGTTTGTATTTCTGGAATTCCTTCTGAATTCCTCTATGCAAAAGGCATTTCCTCTACAGCAGAAAGTGGATGTGTCTCTGGAAATTTTCCTGAGCTTCTTTAGTCAGTCTCAAACTTCAGCCAGAGAAACTAGGGGGAGAAAAACATTTATGTTTTTTTTAAGACTGTTTGGACACAACATTCACACCCACTGACCATTCAGATCCCACTGTTGGACTTTGTGAAGAGGGAATTGCATTGGTGGAGAGACCAGTTGTCTGTGAATCATGGTCTTCTATTTTCTGTCACACCCTACTCAGTCTGTAACAACAGATGTATCATATTTTGCATGGAGAGCTATATCCATGGGGATACAATTACAGGGTCTTTGGAACAAACTAAACATGCCAAAGCACATAAATGTGAAGGAAATGTTAGCTGTTTTTCTTGCTTTAAAAATGTCTTCACCACCCATGGTCTTCAGAGCTTTTACAGGTAATCACAGACAACACCACAGTGTTGTGATAGATAAATAACAGGAAGGCACCAGGTCGTACCTTCTGTGCAGGCTGGCTGTGATGGCTTAGGAGATTGCAGATCAGCACTGTTGAATGCTCCAATTTACTTGCATTCCATCAGAACTTAATGTAATTGCAGATAAGCTGCGCAGAACCAGAACAAATTATCATGAGTGGATATTGACTGATATCCAGACTCATTCTAAAGATTCAGAAGCACTCTGCAAAGATCATAATGGTCACTCCCTTCTGTTCCAGGCAACAGTGTTTCTTTGTTATTATGACATTGGCCATGAGAAGTTACCACAACGTGCTGTCATACGTTAGATCTATTCACAAATAACGGGGAGTTCAAAATATTCCATTCTCAAACTACTACATCTGACTGCCTGACTGATTAAGTTTTGATACCTTTTAGGCAGCTTTTTCTAGGGCTGTGCAGCAGGTATTAAAGGAGACAAAGAAACCTGTTACTAGAAAATCTTATATTACTAATTATACAATGAAACCCCCCCCCATTAATATTCCAAAACATGCATGCTGATTGGCCAGTGTGCCCTTTATAAATCCCACAATATACCAACGTAAAAAGGTCCGGTCGCCCGGACTTTTTTCCGTTGGTATAAAGTGCTCAAAACTTTTTTTTTTTTAACAAATAAAAAAAGAAAAAACAGAGCAACGGAGACTTTCTTTTCTTCATTGCTTTAGTTTCAAAGCATCGATGTACTGGATATGCATGTGACGCAAGTCCCATACACATGCTCAGTACATCAAAACAAGGAAGCAGTGTACCACAACCAGCGGAAGAACAGTAATGCGCCGTTAATGTCATTGTATAATAGCAATAATTGACTCCGTGGTTGTGGTATATTGAAATTTACCCGCAATTGGCTTTATTTAATCACTCTGGCTTCGCCCTTGTGATTAAACCACACCAATCTTCAATATACCACACCACATTATCGGTTATTGCTTAAATAAAAGAGATTTGCTAGTTAGTGCTACACTAAGAACCAGGACCCGTAAAGGAGAACTGCACCCACAGACTCAAAAAACATGTTTATTTTGTCATGGTTTGGTGTTTCTTACATTTTAAAACCACACTGGGACTACTTACAGGTTTTTAAATATTTTTATAAATAATTTCTGAGACTGAACACATGGGGTCTAGCATCTTGAAGTGATCCTGATTGTTTAATCTGCACCTAGGTATCCCACAATGCAGTGCTTGTTTGTAAAAAAATACATCACGCAGACCTCTTTCTTCCTAAAGCTCCTGTCATGGCATTGATTTACATGCATGCACTGCTGTCTTTCAGTCAGTTTTAAGTAACATTTCATGCCTTTCAATGATTACTTTAAACACAAACAGTGCAAATGCCACAGAACAGACTTTCAAAGTGCTTTTTACTGCTGTTTCTTTTTAGAATGGCTAAACTGCAGTCTTTTGTGAAGCCTGAATTGTACTTCTTTCACTCATCTCCCATCCCCCTTCACACCTAACTTCCCTAGCTGTCAAACTGCTAATGGTATTTTGAGCTGTTACCTGCTGTGATTGACAGCTCACAGCAGGAGACTTGACTCATGTACTGTTTCCTTGTTCTAGCCTTTACTTTCTGTATGGGTAGGGGAAGGACCAGGGACCTATGACATCACAGCATGGGTGGGTTTTTAGGATAGTCATGGTGATGTCAGTTTGGGAAGGGAAATGGCCAGAAAACTGCCTGTATTCAGTGGCCTTGATGACATCAGTGAATTGGAGACTGCAGCAAGGTTTTACAGGGCAGGATAAAAGTTTTTTTGAAAGTGAAACCACCACAGTACAGGAAGATACTGTTCTAGTGGAGAAAAACAGTCAATTTAAAATATTTCAAGTGCTGTATTGTTTATTTATAGCCAGGACAGTAAACAGGGAGAAAAAAGACAGACGTTGAGCATTTAATGATATAATCCCATTTATTGGATTTCTGTACAACTGGTTTTGCAATATTTGTGTGTTATTATCTTCCAGCATATCTCATTTCTCTATCAAGGTTCATCTTTCTGCCATTTCAGCATGTCTGCCCAAGGAATCCCCCTCTTTCTACTCTGATTTTGGTCAAGCTGTTCTTGAAAGAGATTTGCATGTAGGACCACCTGGGAAACATATGGCACCATATTGGGATCTACACTTTCTGTTGAAAAAGTTACGTTTGTTTCCGTTTGAACCAGATCATCTAGCTGATTTATGGTCCATGCCTTGCAAGACTGTTTTACTCCTTGCTCTGACATTTGCAAGAAGAGTATCTGAATTGCAAGCTGTTATGGTGGGTGATCCCTATTTAGTTTCCATAGAGACAGAATTACTTTAAGAGCAAATTCCTCATTCATACTAGAGGGGTTATAGAGATTACTTTGAATCAATCCATTGGTCTTTCTGTTTTCTACAGAGAATCTCAAAACCAAGGAGAAAAGGGTTCTTCTTACTCAAGCTATACATACATAACTTGGGTATTATCTTGACAGAGCTAAATCTTTTACAAAAGCTGATCAGCCGTTGGTTCCTAAGAAGAGGAAAAAGAAAAGGTATACTGTTGTCTGATGGATTTCCTTGTTCTTGTTGTTTATTTCCACCATAACAAGACACTTCCAGGTGGAGTCAAGGCTCATTCTACCAGACCCTCAGCTTCTTCAATGGGATATTATCAAAGATTGGACTTCAGAAGCATTCTAGAGCAGCTAAATGGCCCTCCATATATGCCTTTAACAAAGTACTGCAAACTGGATTCTTTTTCTAGATCTACAGCAGGCTGTGTAGGACCATTCTCCAGTGGCTCCTGGAACCCCATCCTGTCTCCTGACAGACTGTATCAGCTATGGGAATCTACCAATGTAGCTAAATGCTACTTCAGCAGTAATTTATGATGAGCATAGTACAGTTATGTAAGTGCACTTACTATATTAGTACATATTTGATTAAATCACTGCTGCAGTAACCGCACCTACCGTGCATCCCCTTTAAATCACTGCTGCGACAACTGCACCTACCCTCCATCCCCTTTAAATCACTGCTGCAACAACTGCACCTACCTTCCATCCCCTTTAAATCACTGCTGCAACAACTGCACCTACCCTCCACCCCATTTAAATCACTACTGCAGCAACAACTGCACCTCCCCTCCATCCCCTATAAATCACTGCTGCAGCAACTGCACCTACCCTCCATCCCCTTTATATCATTGCTGCAACAACTGCACCTACCCTCCATCCCCTTTAAATCACTGCTGCAACAACCACACCTACCCTACATCCCCTTTTTTATGTTCTTATTTTGCATTTTGTGTTACTAGGGTTATGTCTTTGTGTTCTATCTCTATTCTTTTATCTAGGATAGTAACTCCTGCTCCCATCCCACATAACCTCTTCTCTCTGTACATCAGACATATCATGTACTCCAGAGTCCTATTCATTTCCTTGTAAAGTACTAGCAAAAACTTACAAAAATTCTTATTTTTCTTAACTTTAATTGTTTGTTTCATATTGTATCTTTAACTACTATGATTTTAGTTGTTCTTCTGTATTTACTGTTATATAATTACTTGTTTATAACTTTTGTTATTGTGGAGCTTTTTTCCCCAGGAATCCATTGAAAATGGGTTCTTCTTGGCCCAATGGACCATCCTGGCAAACAAACTGCAAATAAATAATAACAACAATAAATAATAGTAGCTTCCATGGGTCTCAATCTGCTAAGAGGCCAATGTGGAACACAAACTATAGCATTGTGTGACGGTCAAAATGTGGAACACCCTATTTTTGCAATGTGCGAAAGGTGTTCCTTGACAATGGCCTTTCAACCAAAATGTATGTATATATGTAAAGTATGTAATAATACACTCACTCTCTTGCAGACAGACATTTACATATATGCACACAGATGTAGAAGCAAAAAGACAGTGGCTCACTCGTATAGAAAAACTCAAACACACACACACATTCACCCTTGTCATACCTTTCAGCTGCCCAGAATTTTGCAGAATGCCCACATTTTTGCCTCATATTTTGTGTCTGTTCCTCATAAAATATGTAGTTTTCTGGCAAATCACAGAGGAATGAAATAATAAAATAATTACAGAAATTTGAGTTACAAACATCATATCCTTCAGAGCATGTATGGTAACACAAAACCTGTTATTCTACCAACTTTTTAAGTTTATAAGAGCAATATCTAAAAAATTGTCCCTATTTTTGTGGCTGTATCCCCAAATTTTATTTGGCAATTGGCTTTGTCCAGATTTCTTGCTCCAAGAGGTTGAGAGGTAGATTCTTAGATTAGTACTAGGCTAATTGCCTTTATGGACCATTTTAAGCGTAGATAATTACTCCACTTGAGAAGCAAATCCTGCACCTTGTGTCTGTAAGGTAAAAGCCTTAACCATTATGCCAGCTTCCCACCATTGTCCCCTACTTTTCAAATATTTTGTTCACAGAGAGCTTTACATTGCAGTTATTTTATAATCATAGCTCAAGCTCATTTCTTCTGTTATATGAAAAGTATAAACCTGAACAGTTCAGTTAATGGGTGTAGCTTACTGTACATGAACATCTTTTATTGTATTCTGTGTAGTGCGACTGAATTATGAAGGGTATCCCTCTAACTGCAGCACCTAAAACATACCATCACGTAGAAGTTTCAATTAATTGCAATATGCTTTGCTAAAACTTTATTCTCGTGGGTTGTGTCTTTAAAGGGTCACTCTTCTGGCTAGTGTGCTTACCTAGCAGGTAATTAAAAGAAAATGAGAACTACCAGTGGCACAACAAAATGCCGACTGCAAAGGATGTAAAAATGAGAACAGCTTGAAAGCAGAAATATTTTGATGCATAGCTATTTGCTGTAAAACACACTGTTCATCTAACATTCTTCCTCAACCACAGCTACATGTCACACCTACAATACTCTTGGTTTGGCAAAGGAACCCTGACTGAAACAGTTACAGCAAATTTTCAATACGATTCTTAAGACTTGTAAAAAGGTAAATACATGGAGAGACACTGACACAGTCAACCAACAAAAGGAAGTTTATGAAACCAAACCATGTAAAAGTTGAACTTAGCTTAACATAGCAGTGCACTGCGGGGTTTTTTCTCTACTAAAGTCTTGACTGACATTGGAATGCTGCTCATTGTGTAGGAGGCATCTAAAGCTGTACAACTAGAAACAAATGTGCTGTTTAATGTTTCCATACAGTTAACAAACCATGCGATTTAACCTTAAATTTTACCTTTAGAAACTTTGCTTTGTTGATTTTCTCATGTTGATTGTGCTTCGGGGTTATCATTATAGGCAGCCCTGAAACCATGGAGTTTCACTCGGCATTCTGATTGGCTGCTAAGGTCAAAATTGTTCTCTGACTGGCTCCCTTTCTCTCTCTTTGCCTGTTGGTTATAATTATAATTTGGAAGCCAATTAGAGAATGAAAAGCGGAACATAACTTTCAAAAGTGGAACACTGCTTCACTTCATTGTCAAATGTGGAGCTTTATGCACAGTGCAGTGCGGTTGAACTCTAAGGTAGCTTCCATTTTTTCAGTTTGAAAGAAAGTCTTAAAACACGCTGGGCTGGTGCTGTGAACCATCACCCTACTCCCCTCAGCTCTTCAAATGAAAAGAGGAAAAAAAAAACTATTCACTGTAATAAGCCATAAGTGATCATGTTTCTACAGTTAGATCCTCCCCCAATCAAAAAAAAAATGTTCCTTCTAGCTACTGGCACACCAAGCAGGTGGCCAGATGCATGACCCCCCGCATTTTCAGCCTTGTGTCTATCAAGAGCTGAGCTGATGAGAGACTGAGTTCTTACAGTGGATGTTACAACATTGCAAAATGGCAAACCCCTTAGCTTTTGATGTTCTTTGTTGCAAGCTTCATCACTTTTTGCATAGCTTTCTGTTTGTTCAGTGGATTGTTAGTAGTGCAGACTGGATGTTGTATGTCTGAATTTTTACTTTAGTGTAATAATCACACTTACACTTATATATGTATTTGAGTTTTCTGCAAACTTGAAATAATAATCCATACATGTCAGATAAGTGACTTCTTTGAGCTGAAACAAATCAGAGCCCACTTGTCACCATGGACAAACATGCTCTTCAGTACTAGAAATGACATCAGTTCACATCTCATCTTCTGTGCTGTTATGGTAAATATGTAGGTGGCAGAAATCTGTGAAACTTGTTCTGTTTTAATTCTACAATCTTGGCTAATACATTGTATCTTTGCTCTTTCTTGTCCCCAGATGTGATCTGTGTATCCTCTTGAACATTTGCTTTCTCAGCTGATTGGGAAAGAATTTTGTCAGTTGTGATTATTATTTTGTGGACATACTTGTTCCTTAAGAAAAACTAATTGTCTTTCCTCTTGGGAATTTTTTCCTGATGTCATCCTTTCATGTTACTCTGTCAGTGACTGCATTTCTAAAACAGTGTCAGTACATTTCTGACGATCTTTTCCTTTTGTCATTGGTTCTTCGTCTAACAAGTCTTTCTGCTATGTAGTTCCTTTTCCTCATCTGCATTTCATGTCCAGATTTGTACATTAACATCTTCTGCAATCTAGAAGGTATCTTTTACAAAGAATTTCTGAATATGCTTTGCTGGTGTTTACGGTCTAGGTATCTTTTACAAAGAATTTCTGAATATGCTTTGCTGGTGTTTACGGTCTGTTTCCACCTGAAGTTCTTTACAGTAGACATAATCATAGAATGTCTAACATCCTATGCAACAGTTTGTTAGCTCTTCTTAATGAGCATATTTTTTGTGCATTTGTAAATGCTATAGAGCAACAGCGGCAACTAGCATAATAGTAATAATACTTATTTATTAATCAAGTAGGCCCACAGGACATACAGTCCCTTTTCAGCGGTGACCCAGAAGCAGTGCTTGCTTGCGCTAGGTCACACAGTAGGCTACTAAGGGCTGAGGGAATCAAACTGTGTACCGCAGGAACTACAGCTCACAACCTTAATTTTCTGCACCACCTGATTACAGTTCCTATACCATTCTGACTGGCATCTACCTACAACATAGTTGGCTTATTCACATCGTAATATTTTAACATTGGTGCACCTATAACTAGCTTTTGAACATTTCAGATCTACCTTCCTATCTCCCTTCCTAGTTGTAATTCCATTCCATGACTATATTTTGCTCTAATAGCTTTCATGGGGACATATTTATTTCAGATATATTAATGATAAACTTTACACAGTGTCGTATAATTTCAGAAAATGTCTATGAGTACTTCTCTTCTGGCCTTGACATTTGAGCAACCGTTCAGACTTTCTGTGTAAGGCTTAAGTTTCTCTGACATAAAGTATGACCCATTTACCAAAAAATTGTCACTGTTGTTTTACAGTATTCTTACTCAACTTGAAGTTTCGCTGTTTTAATTTATATTATGTGGCAAATGTACAGTTACACGTACTGTGAGAGATTATAATTCAGGCTTTTTTTTTCATTTCAAGTCCTTGCTTCTAGAACCTTGACAACCACCCCATTACATGTAATGTAAGGGAGTAGCTTGAACTATTTTTATAGGGTGAAGCTCCCCTTGCTCCCCCCTACATGGGACCCAAGCCCACCACACCTCTAAACTTACATATCAGCTGTATGGTCACACAACATTGGAAATGAGAGAAGCTCCCCAAAACAACACAAGTAGATCTTAAAAATGTTTTTGATTCTGTCTAATATGAACAGTGGTCTTGAGCCTCGAGAACACAGAGGGTAGCCATACCAGCTTTGTCATGATGTTTTTGTATCTGGCCCTGCAATAATAAACGATTATTTATATTTGCAACATCTACCAACCTTTCAGTTACCTGTGCAACAATTTTTTTTATACCTCTGATGTTGCTAAATTACGAAGTAGAAGTTCAAGGAACCTTTACCTTCATAATGTCGTAGTAAATTACACAATTTGGAGCTTGCTTCATCTAGCCTTCTCTGCCAGAAACCCTGGTTTGCATGTAGTACTCAAAAAGCTTAATTCATATTTTACAATCTCGATACTACCTCATCAACTGTGCGGTTAATGTTGTCTTTTAATTTTTAGATCTCTATATTCACATCTTGCAGATCATTATAAATCCAAATGCTATCTTCCTTTGCAACAGTAACTATACTGTCCACACATTATGCATTGACTCTGATTACTTTTTCACAATACAGCTTTCTTGTCACTTTAGTTTCTGCTTTGCTTTATTCCTGAGAAGTTCTGGTATTTTCCCTTGGAAAATATATTTACTGGCATAGCGTCAGGTTTTATTTGTATATGGTATTTTTGTTTGTTTTTTAACCAGATAAGGGGACTGACTGGTCCAAGAACCCTTTCAGCCATGACCCAGACTAGAGGCACAAGAACAACAAACGTGTGTGACTGAATGCAGTAGTAGTAATACAAAATATATACTTGCAGCTAAGAAGATAACTGATCTTATTTCTACATCTAAAAGAAGAGCAAAAACAAATAAAAATAAAAAGTACTTGAAAATAGAATGTTCTTCCGACAAACTTCCTTAGTCTGAAATTGAATCAACATAGTATTACAGGTTATAATTGCTATGACTGCACAGTATTTGAGATGTCTTGACTGTGGTTTATTCTGTACACATTCATTCCTCACTGTTACAAAGCATGTTTCTTTCGGTATTTCTGGAATCTCACAAGTCAAAGGATCCAGGCATTGGGAAACTTAAGTTCTTGAAAAGCTACATTTTTATAAGAAACTTGAAATTCTTATTTTTGAATTCACTTTTCACTAGTGTCTAACCCAAATGTGTCACATTTTAGCAAGAATATGTTAAAGGTGTGCACACTGCTCTTTGTTCAATATATTTATCCCTAGTGCATCGAAATATATTCAGGCAAAGTAATATATTCTGTGTGTCTAATTTAAATTCAGTATTATTTCCATTAGTTCTCAGTCTTACTTCAGTTCTTGTCTCTGTGGTTCATATGTATTTTCATACTTCATTGTATCAACTTTTCTCACTTCCATATGCCTGGTTCTGTGGAGGAGAGGGATGGAGACATGAATGCGACCCAGGAGACCAGGGTTCAGTTATTGGTCCCAGCTCTGAAGAGGAAGAGTGAAGGGATGTCCTTCCTTGTCACTGTTATAGTATTCTTTACTCTTGGGACATACTGCTGAGAATAGCCCAACATCTGGTTAGTATACCAAAGCCTGTATACCTTCCAGGCATCCTACATCAGATTTATATCCGGCATGCAAGATTTAAGGTACATATGTGACATACAGACACCTAATCCTCAGAACTTCTTTGCCACCAGTCTGAACGCTGTCTCTGAATTCAGTCTGTATGCCATTCACTGAGCTGGTTCATCTACCGAGCCTTCTATGGGTAAGTGCCCTGTTGGGGTTCTTTTCTTCCTTCCTTTCTTTTTTTCTCTTTGTAGTTTGCTTTCTTGTCTTCCAGGAAGGGAAAATGAGTGTGGAAAACATTCCCCATAAAGACAGACATGAGAAGCGCCTTTTTGATTAGGTGCTACATACAATACTCAGTGTGATATTTGTCAGGCATTTGTCCATAAGACCCTCTGCAGTTGTCTGTCATCCCTTTCAATTTATTTGAAAAAACAATATCTGTAGCTTTTGACTCTGGGTACCATGGCTGATTCTGCCCCCTCCAAAATTCAGCCGCCACTTAAGAAAAAAGCTAAAAAGCACTTAATCAACCTGCTGCTTTGCAGTCTCCACTGGATGTCTCCCTCAGACTGGATGAAGAACCCAAGGACTGTCCCTTACTGACACCAGTTCCATCTGCCACAAACTAGTTGAAGTTTGACACAGAGGTGTCTACTTGCACATCCTCGATGCTGTGCATACATCTGGTGCAGAACTAGAGGGAGAACTATGGCTGATTATATCCGAAGGGCCTAGGAGGATCCCCTAAATTTTAGTTATGGAAGAAGAGCCTAGTATCCTCATCGAATCTAGGTAGAGAACTGAATATCCTAGATTTGTTAAAGCAGATCTTCCATTAAAAAGAATCAAAAAAGAAAATATATGGCTAAGGATCTTCACAAAGAGGGGTAGGACTTTACTTAAGGGCTGTTTAATGACCTTATGGCCCTGAACCCCCCTCCCCCCACAATGGTTTTCCATCCCTGACTTTTCTCCCCTGGTCTTCCACCTTTCTAAGAGACTAGGGATTCCGATTCTTCTGTTGAAAACTTGGATTCTGTTGAAGAGTCTTTGACATATTCCTTCCAAAACCACTTAGAATTCTGTAGTCCAAAAAAACATATTTTCCTGTTAAACCAGGCTCTATGTTATATGCAGGGTGCCTGGGTTCTTTACATCATCCAGCACAGTTATTTTATGGTTTGAAAGTCCCTTCCTCCATTTTCCAGCCTTCTTCAACCTCCTGCTTGCCAGCTTCCTCATTTTCCATTGGTTCTGCAGGATCTGCTAACTATTCAACCTTTTTGTATTGTCTCAACAGGGAACAGGTCTTTGTTCCAGAATGTTTATTGTTCCTAAGAAGGAGAGGTGGTAGAGGCCCACTCTAGACCAGTTTTCCTCAACACCTTTCTCGAGGTTCTTTCCTTCAGGGTGTTGTCTATTCAGACACTTTTCCTCTTTTGCTACCTTAAGCTTTCCTGGTATCTCTGGATTTGAAGAACACTTACCATCATATTCCCATTCACCATCTCTTCAGAAATCTTTTACATTTCTCTGCCTCTTCTTCTCATTATCAGTTGTCTGATTTATTTGTTTGGTCATTCTACAGTCCAAGAAAATTTACCAAATGTCTGGTCCCTGTGGTAGCTTTCTACAGACTTCAGAGAATTCAGATATTCCTTATTTAGAAGACCTTCTAATTCAAGCTCCCTCTCCCCAAGCTCCCTCTCCCCAGCTCCTGCTACAAAATCTAAATGTTACTATGCTTCTGTGCAGTGTGGAGTTCATCCTCAATCTAAAAAGCCAGTGTTGACTTCTCAGGGCCAAGTGTTTTGGGGTTGCCAAATTCTGACATTCCCAATATTGACTTGTCTCCCACTTCCGAAGGTCCTCTTTTTGATCACTTATTTCCAGTCCTTTCTGAAAGGGAATTTCTCCAAACCTTTGGATACATGGCATCCATCAGTTCCATGGCTCCTTTTGCCAAAGTCCACATGAGGACATTTCAGTGGTTTGTCAAGGTTGTTTGTTTCCATACCGCCACCCTCTGTAGTGTCTGGTCCCTCTCTTACCTTGTGTCATGCTTGAGCTTCTCTGGTGGCTTCATCAGATTTCCCTAAATCCAGGTGTGCCTTTTCAGGTTCCTTTCCATACTCAGCAGCTGTACATAGATGCTTTCAATCATGGTTGGAGAACCTCCTCCAACAACCTGAAAGTCCAAGGTTTTTGGTCCCTTCAACAGATAACAGACCATATAAATATGAAAGAGATGATGGCTGAACTTCTAGCTCTCCAGGCCTTTCACTCCTTTTGGATTCCACGTCCTTAAAATGTATACAAACAATATCACAGTCCTGTGGTGCATCAACAAGGAAGGATGCAGAAAATCTTGCTTTCTTTGCAGGCTGGCTGTTCAGGCTCTGGGTTTTGTACTCTGCCATCATCTGGCTCTTCAGACGGTTTACATCCCTTGAGAGCACAGTCTACTGGCACACTCTGTGAGTAGATCTAGAAGTCATCCTCACAAATGTATGCTTCACAGAGATGTCTTTCTGGAGATTGTACATTGGTGGGCTGCTCCTCAGGTAGATTTTTTTGCCTCCCCCCTGAACAGACAGCTTCCCAGGTTTTGTTCCAGAGTGCCAAGTCCTCTGGCTTAGAGAGTCGATGCCATGTCTTTTTCTTGGAAGGGGGTGTTTTTGTATGACTGTCCTTCCCTTCCTCTACTTCCCTGGGTCCTATACAAGATCATGTGTGACATGCATCTATGATTAACTCTCTCCGTCTGAGAAAGGATCTGATGGTTAGCAGGTAGTGAGGGTAAAAAGTTGCAAAAAAGTTTTCTCACTTCCATATTTCTGAAAAAATCAGTTTTTCATGATGTAAAAGCAAAAATAAATATGTTAAAACATATTGGAAAAATGTTCATTTAGCACATATTCTTCCAGATTGATTCAACACAGGACAAGGCTTTCTTCATGTTTATAGCCACACCTTCTCATAAGAATTGAATTTTAGTTCCTTACTGTTTTCTTTGTTCTCCATATTTGTCACAGAAGATTATTGTGTGACTCACTTTTATATATATATATATATATATATATATATATATATATATATATATATATATGTTTTCAAAAACTTGATCATATGGTCTTGACCATGTGCATTTCGAGTTTGTGAAAACTCTATCATCTGATAGGGATCCATATATTATTTCTCACTTCATTCTTTGTCATTTTACACATTCTCACTTAAGTTATAATTTTATATTTGATTCACATTTTGTCTTGCACACATCAATTTTCTCTGTTAGTTCTTTTAGCTCTGTACTGGCAATTGCACTTTCTTTGCAGGTATCTGCAGCTTTTGATAAGGTCAGTTCAGTTTCTGTTAACAACCTTTTGTTTTTTATGTCTTACAGGTTTGTAGGTTAGTGCTAGACAGGTGATTTGAATAATCACATTTGGCCTAGTCATGCACCTCCTCACTTGTTAATAAAGACTGTATTCCTTATCACTATGGTATATTTATGTTAACTCATCTAGTCTTTAAGATTTAACTTTAAGGAGGTTAAGGTGTTACCATTTAACATACTATGGAGGTCCTTTGTATGTTAAATGGTAACATGCAAAGGACCTCCATTGTATGTTAAATGGTAACACCTTAACATCCAATGGAGGTAGGGAGCCATTTGTGTAATGAATCTGTCTCTCCAAGAAGTTTTGTTTATGTTAAGATGCAAGTTGAGAGTTTGAGTGAGTGACTGTAATCTTACCAGTGTTGCTTGTGAAACTGTATCATTCATAACCCTAAAGTCAAGACTGAGATCTCCACAAAGGACGTCAAACAAATGGTCAGCACCAAATGGGAAATAAAAATGCCCTTTATTATAAATAGACCAGTTTCGGCCCAAAAAAGCCTTTATCAATGTTAAAAAATGTTTTTACATTGATAAAGTATTTTTTGGGGCCGAAACCAGTCTGTTTATAATAAAGGGCATTTTCATTTCCCATTTAGTGCTGGCCATTTGTTTGATATTCTTTGTTTAACTGGGTCTTTGCACTTGCCGTCCGGGCGAAGGTTGTGCTGTTATCTCCTCAAAGGAGTCATACATGCCCGATGTCTGGCCAGTATACCAAAGCCTTTAGGTTGCTTTAAGGTACGCTTTACGTCACACATATGCTCCCCATGTATAGCGTAGGGCATAAAGGTGACGTCTGGATGTACCATCTTCACAACTTCTTTGCCTCCAATCTGAACACCATCTTTTGATTGGCTGATTGAAAGCCTGCTTCGTTGCTGGTTCACCAAGCCATTTCAGATAGCTGCCATATTGGAGTTTTTGCTGTTATCTTTTTTTCCCTTTGTCTGTTGCTTGTGGGGTTCATGTCATCCAAAAAGGCTATATGCCAGTGCAGGAGACAGATTTCCCATAATGACCGTCAAAAGCAGTGCTTATTTTGTCTTGATGCTTCCCATGACTATACGTCCTGTTCCATTTGCCAGGTTTTTGTCCCAAAGACTCTCCATAGTCGACTTTCCTCTTTGGCTCTGTATTTAGAGAACCAACATCTTAAGCTTTTACGAAAGACACTGTAGAGGGTTCTTCCCACTGTGACTGGCAGCCATCTGTGAAGAAGGCCAAGAAGTCTAGGTCCAATTCTTCCAATGTACCACCTCTGTTGGATGTCTCTTCCAAGGCTAGTGAAAGCCTGGAGGATGGCCCAGCTCCTTCATTGGATTCCTCTGCTATAACCACTTTGGAGGCCGATATGGATCTGATCTCACACACATCCCTGGAGGCCTTGTAGACATCTGCTATGTATTTTCTGGGGGAACTATGGCTGATTGTTACTGAAGGGCCTAGGGGTGTTTCTCAGATCTTGGTTAGAGAGGAAGATCCAACTATAATTGTGGAATGCTATCTGGCATCTCAGCCTTCTAAGTTTTATAGGGCAGATGTCCCTTTAACACAAAATAAAGCTTGTTTCTCCTACTCTTAAGGACCCACAGAGGGAATGGCAGGATTTCACTCGGGGTTTGTTTAACGCCCTTATGGGTTTGAAATCTTTTCAAGGAGTTTCTGTTCCTGCTCCACCTTGGTCCCATACTCCTCTTAAAAGGTCTAGGGAAAAGGATTCCTCTGAAGAAGAGGTGGATTCAAATGAGGAATCCCTTGTTTATTCATCCCAGATTCCTTCTCCTTTAGATTATGGTTCTGAGGAGAAGGAGTTCACTAGTCCTGATACTCCCTTTTAGGAGATTTGTTTTGGGTACACAATTTCCAGAATGATGGAAATTTTTAAATGGGGATGAGGATTGCAAATTCCTATATAGATGCCCTTCAGCTGACCCCTCTGTGGTGTCTGTGGCATCTTAAAGTTACTGCCTTCTGCAAAGCTTATTCCTTCTGATAAAGACAATAACATTATAGAAAGACTAGGTAAGAAGGTTTATACTTTTGCTACCTTAGCTAGTAAGGCTATCAATTACCAGATTCATATGTCCGGATATATCATGGCCTTTTTTTCCCAGGCCTGTCAGTTAATTTCTGACCTTTCTGATTCTGAATGGAAGATTTCTGTTCTCTCTTTGTTGGGGACCTCTTCCCAGATGGCTCGCCATTCTGTTAAGTGCAGTTGTGATGCAGTAGATGCTTCGTCCTGAGCTGCTGGCTTTTGGTTCTATGATGAGGAGATATTCCTGGCTTTGGCTTCAACCTGTGCCTGATGATATTAAGGCTAAGTTGATGAATGCTCCTCTGGATAACAAATACTTATTTGGTGCAGCTGTTGCTGATTTGTTTGTCTCTTCAGGATAAGGGCAAGGCTTTACAGGAACTTAAACAGGTTTTTGTTTCTCTTGTGCCTAAATTTCAAAGAAATTACCTTCATAAGCCTAAATTTGTTCATACGCAGTCTTGCCCTCCTTCCAAGGGTAAAAAGAGGGGTAAAAGGGCTCCTCCTGCTAAAGCTGCCCAGACTCCTGTGATATGGAAGTCACCTTTTCCTGATGAACGAGGTGTTGCCTGACTATCCTGTTCTTCTCAGCCACATTCCTCTTTCTCTTCATCTTTCCCAATCCCTTCTAGTTTGGTTAAAGATTTGGTTAAAGATTTCTCAAGATTCCTGAGTCTTGTCTGCTATGCACCTAGGGTATCGCATGGTCTGGAAATCTCTTCCCCTTTTCATGGACATTCCTTAGCCACCGAGGAACAGTTGGTTTTCTTTCCAGGGGTGCTTCAGGATCGTTTGACTCGAGAAACTATTCGGGAAGTTCCAGTTTCCCAAAGGGGAAGGAGTTTTAATCCAGAATGTTTTTGGTTCCCAGGAAAGAGGGCACTTGAAGACCCATTCTCGACCTCTGTCATTTATACACCTTACTGAAGGTCCCTTCCTTTTGGATGTGGTCTCTGCAGACCTTATTCTGTCAAATTCCACATGAGAAAACTTCAGTAGTTTCTAAAGTCAGTTTGGCTTCAGCATTCTTATCCTCTGGACATCTTAGTTCCACTTCTTCCATACTTCAAGCAGGAATTTCAGTGGTGGATTCAGCAGCTGATTCTCAATCCAGGGCACCCTTTTCAACTCCCTCTCAGGGCCTGTTCACAGATGCGTCAGACATGGGATGGGGAACATCCTTTGACTCTATAAAAGGTGCAGGGTCTTTGGTCACCTCAACAAAGGAAATAACACATCAGTGTGAAGGAAATGAGAGCTCTTCAAGCATTTCAACCTCTATTCTCCCCAGGGCCTCTCAATGTGTTTACAGACAATACCACAGTGATGTGGTATGTCAACAAGCAAGGGAGATGAGATCTAACCTCCTATGTCGATTGGCTCTTATAGTGTGGAAACTAGCTATCCAGTATTGTGTGACTCTTCAGGAAGTTTATATTCCCTCAGGTCAGAACATTATGGCAGGCTGTCGGAGTGGGTCCATAACACAATCCCATGAGTGGATGCTTCACAGGGATGTGTTTCTGGACATTGTTCACCAGTAGGGTATTCCTCAAGTGGCTCTTTTTGCCTCCTCTCTGAACAGACAACTACCTCTTTTTTGTGTCCCAGGTCCTGTAGTCTGGACGGTGGATGCCCTGTCTTTTTCCTGGAAGAGGATGTTTCTTTATGCCTTTCCTTCCCTACCCCTCATTCCAAAAGTCCTGTTCAAAATTCAACAGGATGCTCCAAAATTTTTGCTGGTGGCTCCCTTTTGGCCCAGACAGCATTGGTTCCCTCTTTTTCTGCATTTCGCCAAGGGCAATCATCACAAGTTATTTCCAGGGTGTACCTACTCACACAAGACAAAGGATCTCTCATCCATCCTCACCTGTCCACTCTTCAACTGACACTGTGGGTGATAGGTTTTTGATTCCATACAAACACCTTTTTTCTGAGGATGTACTTAGGATCCTGCAGGAGGCCAGAAAGCCCACAACTAGGAAATCTTACTTATCCAAATGGAAGAGGTTTTCTGTTTGGTGTTTTTCTCATAACCTGGATCCACTTTCTGTGGGTGTTCCTTTGGTTCTGTCCTATCTGTGTGAACTGCTCAATGCTGTATTGACTTATTCTTCTGTTAAGGCCCACTTGTCAGCTATCTCTACTTATCTGCCTTTATCACCTCCTTTAGCGTCTACATTTGAGGCTAAACAGGCTCTTAAAGGCCTCCTTCATATTAGACCTTCTGGAAAGTCTGTCGCTCCTCCCCGGTAATCTTAATTTTGTTTTAGAAAAATTGACCCAGGCTCCTTTTTAGCCTGCAGCTTCAGCCAGCTTACAGCAGTGTTCTTGGAAGACTGTACATTTGTTAGCTCTTACTTTTGCCAGACAGGTGTCTGAGCATCAAGCCCTTATGGCTTGTCCTCCTTTTTAGTGTTCCATGAGGACAGGGTGTGCCTTCAAATTAATCCTTCTTTTTGTCCAAAGTGGTGAATGAGTTGTCTCTTAACTAGTTTATTCATTTACCCACATTTTCCCTTCTCTGCAATCTGCAAGTGAGAAAGTGCTGCATACTTTGGATGTGCATAGGCAATTCAGATTTTATATGGATAAGACTAAGACTTTTTGTAAATCTGATCAGCTCTTTGTTTCCTTTAATCCTAGATCCTTAGGATTGGTAGTTTCCAATCAACGTATTTCTTCTAGGATTTCTAAAGCCATATCTTTTTGTTTTACCTTCCATGATAAGAAGCAACAGCTCATTCTACTAGGGCTGAGGCTTTTTTCAAGGGTTTGGATACTATGTTAACTCTGTTCTTGCGGGAGCTGCCTGGCCTTATGTGCATACATTTACCAATCACTATAAGTTAGATGTGATTTCCAGGGCTAGAGCTGGCTTTGCTAGGGCCATTCTCCATAGGTTCTGGAGAACTCTGGTGTTTCATCCTCCTCCCTCTCTCCTTTATGAGCTTTGGCACTCTCCATGTTGTAAAGAATACTGCAACAGTGAAATGGAAGGACATAGTAAAGTTGTGTAAGATCTTACTATAATGATAGATGTGCTTCTCTTCACTTCGCAGTATTTGCTCCCTGCCTCCACCCCTTGGTTGTTTTCTCTTCTGGATGTACTGGTTACCTCTTTTTCCTTGGACTGTGATTCCTACTGGGGCTGTCAATTCTGAGGATGGTGTGCCCAGATGTCGCCTTTATGTGCTGCACTGTACGTGGGGAGCATACGTGTGACATACAGCAAACCTTATAGCAGTCTCTAGGTTTTGGTATAATGGCCGGACATCGGGCCATCCTTGGCAGGGGATTCCTGTTACGAATACTGCAACCTCTAACTATTCCTACTCTTAAAGCTCTTTGTCATCTGTGCCCCCCTTGACCCATTCTCTGTTTTTCTCCCACTCTGTACTGTTCCTTCTGCACATTCTCTAGCCTAAAGTCCATCTCCTACCTGCTGTCTCCTTTCCTAAGGATTCACTTACAATTAATCTCTGCGAGTTGCTCTAACCCTCGCTGCCTCTCCTGCTCCCATGTCTCCAAACTTACCCGCTTTACTGATTGTTTCCTTAGCTCTCTTCATGAGTATAGCCCCACACTGTTTACCCTCGCTGTGCTTGGGCTCACTTCACTCCTCTACCCTACCCCCATTCCCACCCACCACCACTTCTTTTACTTTTATCCAGTCTCATCCCTCCCCTTCCTGTCTCATTAGCCACACACAACCAACTTCCTGCCAGAAACCACTCACAACTTTACTGCATCACTTCCTACTTCCAAGCAGTCCTCCATTACCAATTTCACTACTTCTCCCTACACACCCTACAATGCAACTCTTGTTCTTTACCATTCCTACTCTTATATTTCTCTCTGTTCTAACCTCCTATCACATTAACCTTTCCTATCCTTATATAATCTCTCCTACCTCATGTATCTTTGAAACTCCTCCTACTGCTCACTCCTTAATTATCTCCCCATCTCTCTTTCACTTCTACATTACCTTATTTATTTATTTATTTATTTTACATTTGTTTACCAGAATAGTCCGAGTGGTTACATGTCCGTTTTCAGCGAGGCCCCGGGAGAAAAGCTCCAAAAAGACATTCAACAAACTGTCTTCATAAACTCACTATATTAGAGATGTATCCTCTCTCCTGTAAATCCAGAACTAAATCTTGCAACCTACTCCTACCGATAACTCCAGTTACATTTTTCATTAGCTATATACTTCTCGCTGGAGACATCCACTCCAACCCTGGCCTACCACCCCACACCACAGCCACACAACCCACAAGCCTCCCTCTACCTCCCCCTCTCCTCACAACTCAAACCATCCTCATCTCCCCAATCAACTCACTTCCTTACACAAACACTTAGCCATCTATTCACTAAATATACAAAGTATCACTAACAAAATCACTGAGCTACACACTTGGATAGCCCACACCTCCCCTCACATTCTAACCTTATCCGAAACTTGGCTAAAACCACATATCACAAACAGCTAAATACTTCCACCTGGCTATAATATTTACCGCTCTGATAGCCTTCAAAAAAAGGAGGTGGCATTGCCATCCTCTACTCTGATGGCTTAAACCTCTCACCAGTCACCATCCCTACCCCTGACTTCCACCCAGCTGAATTAGTAATCCTAAATTGCCATATTAACTCATACAAGAAATTCACAATCAGTTCCATATATACCCCCCTGGAAATAATATCCCAACCCTGGAAAATGTCCTATCCTGGTTTTCCCACAACATTCACTATGAAACCCTCATCCTTGGTGATGTTAACATTGACTGGTCCAATCTTACAACTGACTCTCCACAATTTAGTCTCACCTTACAGGGATTCCATTAGCTGATAAGTTCCCCCACCCACCTGCACAAAACCTTCTCTTTCAGCTCTACTATCGACTGGATCTTCACTCCCCCCAACCTCTACCATAATCCACCTACCCTACCAGACTCCTTACGTGACCATCTTCTTATTTCCATTCTAAGACACCCTACCAAACTACCCAAATCACACCTTTACAGAGACTGTCATAAACTGTCTAACTTTAAATACCTCCAAGTTTAACTCCATACTGTCTAGTCTTGACTGGTCCATTCTCAGGCAGATCCCTCTCAATGACGCACTGGATAAATTTAACAGTATCTTCTTGGACACCCTAAACTCCCTCTTCCCCCTGTAGGAGAATTAGAATCAAATCTAACTATGCCCCTTGGCTTTCTAAGGATACTAGATCTCTAATGCATAAAAGAGAGAGTGCTTGGAAAGCCTCTGTCAAAACAAAATAATTACCTCTACAAAACTATAGGAAACTGCTGAATCTTGCCAAGAAACAAATAAATAAGGACATAAAATCCTACTACAACTCTCCACAAATCAATAGCAAATCCAACCTTCGTAAGTTTTGGTCTTCTCTAAACAAAATTATTTGTCCAGGCTGCCCTTCCAATCCTGCCCCTTTCCCAAATATACCTCCTCTAGAAATTGCTACTCTCCTCAATAAACACTTCATTAACACAATACAAAGACTCACACCCCCCATCTTCAAGAGAACTGCTCCCCCTACCCTTTCTAACCCACTCAACACTAACCTCTTCTCCTTTCAACCTATTCCCACTTCTTACATTAAACCTCTTCTTCTGAAGCTTAAACCCTGCTCTCCCTTCACAGATAATCTTTCTGTTACCTTCCTCAGACTAGCTGCTGAATCTATAGCCTATTCTGTATCCATACTACTCAACAGAGCCATTCAAGAAACAACAGTTCCTCTCATCTGGAAATCTTTTTTCACCATCCCCCTGCACAAAGGGGAAACTCTACTGACCCATCCAACTGTAGACCCATCATCATCTTATCCCCTCTATCTAAAATACTCGAAAAATGAATTCACTCACAGCTTCCCAACTATCTACTCCAACAAAACCTCCTTACTCACTCTCAAAATGCTTTTTGGCCAAGCCATAGCACAACTACTGCCTTACTATCATTTATTCACACTATTGCTGAGACCCGTGATAATAACCAACTCATATCCTGTCTCTTACTTGACCTCTCCAAAGCTTTTGATACCATCTCTCACCTTTTACTGCTGTCCAAGCTATCCAATCTCAACTTGTCTCCTGCCTCCCTAACCTGGTTGTCTAGCTACCTCTCTAATAGGCTACAATCTGTCAGATGGCTCTCATCCTGCTCTCCCTCCATTCCAGTCACATGTTCCATGGGTTTCTGTCTTGGGCCACCTCCTATTTAACATTTTTAGTAATGAACTGTACATGTCCTCCAAACAGTAATCCTTAATCCAATACACTGATGACTTGACTCTCATCTCCATCTCTAGCAATATCTCTCCATGCCCAAACAGGACACCTTTCTATCCATTGAAAAGTGGCTGTCTGAGTCTACTCATCCTAACCCCACAAAAAAACAAACTCTTGCTCCTTCTCCCCCATTCTGTCTCCCATCATAAGTCCACCTTTGTTATCACATCCTCCAATAACACCATCATACAACCTGAACCCCACACAAAGCTCCTAGGCACCATCATTGATGATGAGCTCAAATTTAATTTGCATATACTCCATTGTGTAAAAAAAACTCAACAGAAACTAGGCTTGCTGTATCGTAACAGAAAATTTCTAACATCCAATGCTAGACTCTCCCTGGCACAGGCACTTCTCCTCCCCTCCCTTCTATATGCTGCCCCAATCCTAACCAACATCCAGTCCACAACCTTGTCCAGACTTCAACAAACATACCATAAAATAGCTAGATTTATCACTAACTTCCCTTGCAGTTTACACCATTGCCTTGCACTCAACTTCCTCCAATGGCTTGAACTCCCCCAACAACTCATTCTATCGCAATTTAAAATAATACACTCTATACTCTACAAACCATCTTCCTGCCCAGGTCTGTCCACCCTGGTATCCCCTGCTCCCTGTCTAGGACCCTCCGCACCTCAAACCAGCAACTCCTGGATATCTACAAACCAAAGAAAAATGTGGGCAAACTACTCTATAAATGCTCCATGGCCCAAGCTTGGAACAAACTTCCTATACACATATGCTCCATTACCCAGCCTTAACACTTCAAAAAAGAGCTCAAACCTTACACCAAGACATGCCCACATCAGGACCCTACTTAACTCTTCCACACTCTTGTATTTCATTCCCATCACAAGTGTATTCACACTAGTCTCAGCCTTTTTCACTTTTTAACCTAACTGGTTCTTATTCTGGTAAATGCAATGTCTAAATACTGATAGCTTAATTTTTGCTGTTGATTTTGCTATTTATCTGTAGTACTACTTGTATGTCATTATGTGTATGTTGCTCCCTACTTTGTTTTTTTTTTGACCTGCTGTATTTGTAATTGTACTATCTTCGAGTGTGAAATTTTATTATACTGTAAACTGTTTTGTAACTGGAGCTTTTCTCCTCGGGTCTGCACTGAAAATAGGCTACTCGCCCAGCTGGACTAATCCGGTTGACAAATGTCAGTACATAAATAAATAAATAAATAAAATAAGTAAGGACATCTACCAGTATGGAAAGATCTTGCACAACTGTACTTTCCTCCTGGTTAAGAAATGTTGAGCACTGTTAAGCTGGGATGCATTTTTGGTACCATGTATGCCAATTGGAACATTATATTCAGTGATCAGCCTAATAAAGGAGAAATATAAGGGGTCTAAGACCTCAATGGATCTTGAGAATATACTCTTGATGATTAACTGTGCAATGAAGAAAGATTGTTATTGTAACTCTTGGTTAATGATCAAAGGGGCAATTGTTGACATACGTGTGTAGCCCTCTAACTGCTGTGTAGACCTTAAGCAAGGTTCC
This sequence comes from Protopterus annectens, assembly GCF_019279795.1. NCBI lineage: Eukaryota > Metazoa > Chordata > Ceratodontiformes > Protopteridae > Protopterus > Protopterus annectens. The sequence continues at coordinate 847,032,687 of NC_056725.1, forward strand.
AGTTTTTGTGAGAATCTGGAAAAGATTTGTTTCCCAAATTCAGCTTGTACTACTACAATTATAAAACATTGGTCAGAACACCAAGTACTGACTCTATATGCCCCTTTTTGGAAAATACCAGAGTATGTGGGAGAATGAATAACTGGACCCAGTTTGCAATCATCCATAAAGTTGGTCAGCCATGAACCTTGAACATTTGCCTTTACATCAGGGAAGTAGATGCCAAAGTGAAGGGGATCCAGCACCAAGCCATGATGGACTCCACTACTGACTAATCTTTTATGTGAGAGGGCAGCACCATTTCTCACTACTTGCGTTTTTGATTAAAAAGTCCAGTTAGCAATCCATCAAGTAATATGGTGAGATTAATAAGACAATTAGTTTCTAGGGGCAGTTACAACACTGCCATTATATAGAGACACCACCACTGCTATTATTTAGAATTCAGACATACAATCCTTGTGGATAGGCTGAAATTCATAAGGTTAAGATGAGGTTCCACAGTAACATACTTTGTGCTAACAACAAGGCAGTCAGTCTGGTGCATTGTCTGGGCCAATGAAGTTGCTATTTTTAACTTTAGAAATAGGTTCCATTACCTGGCCCATAGTGATATTGGAGGGAGAGAAGATACAAGGAAGATGACATTGGAGTGTAAAGAAGTGGAAATTTTGGTATCAGAACAGATAGTTCTATTTGTTCATGTGCAGTATTGAGCAATACACAGTGCTGTAGTTAGACCATCTGGGATCCTATGCAATTATGTAGAATGGCTTCCTCCTCAACCCAAACTTCAACCCCAAAAATGTCTTTCCAAAGTTGAGGACCAAAAAAACAAACAAAAATGTCTTCTGTATTGCTCAAACTGTAACAAGCTGATTGTTGCAACAGAAACAGGCACCCTACTACAGTTGCAGCTTCACCTGCAATTGTGAAGGCAGCATCAACACTCATCAGCATCTACAGATTACACCTGCTGACATCTAGCACCTAAGGTAGTCACCTCTTTGCCCCAGCCTTGTTATGGCTCTGACATTACACATTGTGGTTATCCTTCAGAGAATTAGCAAAGCTCGCATTTGATGGGTGGGTATTTGAGATTATTAATAGCGAAGCCCTAATCTGAGACAAATATAGAATTCTCCTTACTATGGTGTGGTCCTCAGGGGACTTTGGAATGGGTCTACAACTTACAAAGATATACTGATTGAATATATCAAATGTGACCAAAATGTCAAGGAGCTTGAATTTTTTGCAGTGACTTAATGTTTGAATGGATGAAAACAGATATTCCCCCAATTCCCCCAGATGGTCTGAAAGTATGATAGGTGCTTTACCCTGTTGTCAAGGGAGTGTTATCACAACATTGAAACCAAATTTCTGCAAAAACCTATAAAGTAATGTGCTCAAGCTTCATGAAGGCCTCCATATCTCTTAGCATTGGGTAGAGCCACCTTAACATAGGCTGCATTAGTATGTGCCAGACTGGAATGTCACACAAATGAAATTTGCCTAAAAAAGCAATGTGGAGGCATAAAAAGGTCATAGCAAGTATGGGGGATTCCTGTGAGAGGAGAGGTGAAGGCCATTGCTAGCAAAGCAGATCAACCTGTTAGTCATCCCTGTCATATTCACACACATTGAATCCTTCTGGAATGACACAAGTTAATAAACCAGTTTTATTGAAATCAGTTATTTATATTTATTTTTTAAATTGTGGTATCATTATCAGAAAAGACATGATACTGTTCAAGGCAAATGACTTGTCTGCCATAGACAGAGAGTTCCACTGTATCTCCCTCTCCATCTCCTCCAAGGCAGAGTGCCTAAGGTCACTCACTATAATGTGGGAAAAATGAGACTGTACTCATACTTGGGTTGAAAGGACTTAAGGGCTCCAGTCACATCTAAGTTGTAGTTCCAGGGGCACACCTGTCCATGACTCTACCCCTGCACAGCCTGGGATGTGCTGCATCAGTGGTGTTTTTCATATTAATCACTTCAGCATGTAGCCTTAGCTATATGGGTTATATCCTGCCAAGGAAATAACAGCCGGTCAGCTTACAACGCTTCAGGCACTTTCCAGATGCCCAAACTGTCAGGGAGCTCGAGCAGACCTGACTGAAAGACATGTTTGGGCATGAAGCCCTTCAGAGTTTTAATGCCATGGAAGAGTGCCCTCCTCTGATGCTTTTGAAGATCGATGGTCAGCTTGTGCTGCTAAACAGTTAATTGCAATCCTACTATTTTTGATAATTATGGGAAGGTTATTGATAACTATGGAACAAAGTATATGTTTCTTCAGCTTTAGTTTTCAGAGTTTTGAATTGTTAGGCTCTTATGTTAAGGTTTGTCCTGACTAATTGTGAAAGTATGAGGAATGTTTTGTCAACAGTTTCTTCTTGTGAGAAACAATCTGCTTTAAATAAATTAATTTGTTCTACTGTTCAAGTCACTACTCATTCTATTAAGTGTATGCATGACTCTATTGATTCATCTTCAAAGGCTGTAGCCAGTGGTACTGTTTTGAGAAGATTTGCATGGCTGCATTCTCAGAACCTCCCAGATGATGATGAAAATTAGATTTTAAATTCTCCTTTGAATATAGAGTTAGTTTTTGATCAGTCTGCTGCAGAGGTGATAAAATTTGATGAAAGGGGTAAGCTGATACAGGAAATGTCTAAGATTTTTTCAGCCCTCCTTTTCTATATTTTCCAAGACATTCTCTAACTCCTCATACATTTTTGGTAAGAAACAAAATAAACAGTCTCAACAAAATGGAGGGAAACATATATCTGAGAAGAAATGGTAAGGGGGTTCCAAGAAGAATTCTGAAAATTCCCCAAAAGAATGACAGTGCAAAAAGTCAGAATGACTAAGAGACTTAGTTTCCCCCTTCTACCCTGGCATCCCTTTTTTCTTCCATAAAGTCTGAATCTCCACTTTTTTCTTTGGCCATGGATAGTTTCAGACAAATGTATTCTGAAGATCATTCTTCATGGTTGCAGATGAAATTCCTCCTTTCTCCCATCTTCCAGATCAGACTCTGTTATTTCCAGTTGTCCTTCATTACATGCTGTCCCAGGGAATGATAGAAGCAGTTTCCCCTTCCCAGGTGGAAAAGGGATTTATTCAAGGATGTTTTAGTGCCAAAGTAAGAAAGAAAACACTTGGAGACCAGTTCTGGATCTTTCTTTCTTAAACCAGTTTGTGATGGTGCCCAAATTCAAAATGATGTTACTTCACAACCTCGTTACCTCTTCTTTCTCATTTAAGTTTCCCGATATCATTTGATTTAAAAAGATGCTCATCTCATCCCTATTCATCCAGATTTCAGGTATTACTTAAGGTTTTATGTGTCTGGATCACATTATCAGTTCTCTGCCTTATCCTTTGGACTAACCACACAAAGTGTGTAGTTCCAGTTATAACTCATTGCAAGCTACAGGATATCCAAAATTTTCCAAATTTAGACAACTTGCTTATCTTTGCAAAGTCTTTTTCAAAGTGTAAGAAATCTCTGTCTTGGGTGAGAGATGTCTTACAGAAGCAGGGATTACTGGAAAACATTCAAAAGTCTTTCTTGACACCGTCTCACAGGATTGTGTGTCTGGGATATCAGCTAGACAGCACAGTTCAATGACCTTTTCTTCCACAGGAAAAAAAAAACAGGTCTATGTCTAAGTAAAAATTGTGGACGATGACCAGAAAAACCACTGTGAATACTTGGATATAGATGAAAAACTTTTTTATTCCAAAAGACACACCATAAAAAGGTTAAGCGCTTTCAGCTGTGAACAACAGCCTTCCTCAGAACAAAGTTATACCAGTATGCTCCAGCTTTTATACACAGTCAGATACTCACTTAATTAAATAATTGCCCAGATACCCGCCAAAATTATTTAAAGGGGTATTATCAACTATATACAAAAGTTCCAACATACTTCCTTCATCTCCGCACTTCAACCATATTGACATTTTCACAGTAATTATAAGGTGTATGTAGTGCACATACACCCAAAAATCATATACATATGCAAATACAATTGAACAACATTCAAATTAAAAATAACAATAAAAATAAAAATAAAATTGAAATAAAAATTAAAATAAATAAATAACCTAAGTCTGGCTATTCTATACTATTCACTCTAATATATTCTACTCTATCCTACACACATGAATATAAATATATAAACCATACATACATTAAAAAACCGTACTAAAAATAACATATGGAAGAATTGTTACTTCCGTAGCAAAATACTACTCAATACTAAAACAGTACCCTAATAGATGCACCGAACTTCTATACTTCATATCTACACTGTATGTTGCCAAATGGCCATTCCCCTTTATCATTGAATGTGTTTACTCACAATAAAGCTAGGAAGGGTTTGATACTCACAAAATCATTAAGACCTGGTTTTCTGGTTGAGTCTGTCAGAATCTGCCATCTACTCTCACTTGCTGCTAACTCCATCTTCCAATTGCCTCCAATGGGTGTGATAGGGATCTGATCTACAATAGCGAAAATGAAACTATGATCTATCCCTTGTTCCATAACATGTCTATATAACGCATTTTTACTATCGCATTTCTGTATTCTATATGTATGTTCATATATGCGTTTCTTTAGTTGTCTTTCAGTTTTCCCAATATAGTGTGCATTACATCTGATGCAAATCGCTATATACACAACACCCTTCGAACAACAATTTCCTGCTTTACATCTAATACGTGTATTGTTAATATCATCTAGTCTGATGGTTTTGGCTGTATTGATGTACTTACATTGTTTACACCTACCACACTTTGTTGTACTTTTATGTACATCTACTTTATCCTTATGGTGACTAGCCTTTTCTAACATCCTTTTGATGTTGGGTGCTGTTTTATAAACACATTTCGGATGTTTCTCCCAACTTTGTTCATCTCCTATTGATGTGATAATTGTCCAATGTTTTTCAACTATTTCTTTGATCAAGTGTGTGTGTGGTGTATAAGTGAGCACACAAACTCTACCTTGAAAAATGTTATATCCCTCTCCCTTGCACGGCATTGTGTAACATCCTAATAATGGTGGATACCTCTTTCCCCATTCGTTTCTCACATATCCAATAATATCATTTAACATTTTTGATGGATATGCCCTATCCAGAAATAACCGCCTTAAACCTTCCAATTCACTCTCCATAATACTCCTAGTAGAGGACATCCTAGCTACTCGGATGCATTGTCCTTTCACAATATTTTTAAATACATGTGGGGGGTGACAACTACTGAAATGTATATAATCATTTGAAAATGTGGGCTTTCTAAACAACTTAGAAATAAAACCCCCTTCATCGTGACTAATGAATACATCCAAGTACGCTATTCCAATGTTACTACTCTTGTATGTAAACTTGAGAAAACTGGTAGTGTTATTTATATAGGTCATAAACTCCTGTATTTTTTCTCCAGGGCCATTCCACATGATAAAAATATCGTCCAGGTATCTGGCATAATATGAAATGTCAGAATAATATATGCTGTTGAATATATACTCTGACTCCCACTCCAGCATGACCAGATTCGCAAAAATGGGAGCACATGCTGCTCCCATGGCCACTCCACTTGTCTGTTTGAAAAATTCTCCCTGGAAAGCTATGTAATTGTGGTCCAACACAAGTCCCATCATATCACATATCAATGATATCTTATTCCATGTCAGATCTGAATATTTTCTTAAACTACTCGCAAAAAATTCCAAGCCCTCTTCTTTGGGGATACTAGAGGATAGGTCCTGCACATCTATAGTAAGATATATAATGTTAGAATGCCATTTCTCTTTAGTTAGATCACCCAAAAATCTCCAGGAGTCCTTCATTACATGAGAAATAGATTTATATATATCCTTGAGCCAGCCATCTATAAGTTTCCCTATATTAAAAGTTTTCGAACGGGACCCTGAAACTATGGGGCGAAATGGGGGATTCTCCATATTCTTATGTATCTTTGGAATTCCCACCATCTTGGCTAGTACTGGGTGATCAGTCTTAATAAAGGAATACGTGTCATTACACACCCTGTTGTCAATCAGGTATTCTTCTATAGCCAAATCAATCCGTTTATGTCCAATATTGATTTGGTTAATAGATACATTCTCATAATTTCCTGACTCATGAAGAAGTTTATAGAGTGCTTCATTATAACTGTTGGTGTAATAAATTACTGCACCACCCCCCTTGTCGGGCTTCATAATTCTTAACTCTTTATTATTCATGAGTGTATGTAATGCTTGTCTCTCAAATGTTGTGAGGTTGTCAATCTCTGACAATTTGGTATTCCTGATATTTTTATACATCCAATATATGTCATTACAAACCAATTTTTCATAGTTCATGACTTGCTGATTGTTGTCAGGTATATATGTACTTTTCTTTTTAAGATTGGTCCCTGCTATGCCAATCTGTCCCTTCTCATCACTGTAGTTCATATTATTAAATTGTATAGCTAGGTTTAGTCTTCTGCAGAACATTTTGATCTCTTTAATGTTATCTACTAACTGCAGTTTACTTGTGGGAATATATTTCATACCTCTACTTAATAATAATCCCATCTCAGGATTCACCATTGTTTCCGTATAGTTGTACACCTTAAACCCATCAAAAGTGCTAATTTTTGGAAACGTATCAGTTATTTCTGGCGTACTTGTATAGCTAGCATTGTCACTTGGACCCACATCACTACTATAATTCACTACTTCATCATCTCTCTTACATTCAATTATAACATTGTTTTTAGTTGTGTCCTTTACAATAATAGCCTCACTAGGAATATTATAACATTTATTTACCACTGTCTGTTGTAATTTCTTGCCGGAAAAAATCTTCCTCCCTGAAAATTTTCTTCCCTTCCATTAGTTCTAACAGATTTTCTTCTGGTTTGAACATTGTTCATTTCATTATTACCATCTCTATATGTCGGCCATACATATGCCCTGTTATTTTTGTATAGTTCGACATCACGAGTAATCTTCCTGTTCTTCCTCTCTACTATGTTCTGCATTTTATTGTCTGCTATTTCATACTGCTTCCTATATAAGTCCTTCCATACTTCAAAATCATTATGACTTGTAATCATATTATTTAAATTTTCCAATTCACTGGCTAATTTTATAAGTTTTTCGTCCAAATGTTTGATAACTGTTTTTATAAAAGCAAAACCAAAATTATCAAATAATTCGTTGAAATCCTTCATAATCTCACTCCCATATTTAATTCCCAATGGTAGCTTAAAAAATCTCATGCCTTTTGGCACAATCTTTAATTTCAAACATTTGGATAAATAGCAGCAGTCTAATTTAGTGTTTTTATACGAGATTAGTTTCTTCCCATAATCAAAAATCATCTCTTTCACAGACTTATGTGTCTTATCCATACTATTGGCCCTATTGTTAACAAAACCTCCATTGTCATCACAGAAAACAAAACTTTCATCAAGAAACTGTACCATCAACTCATCTTCCATACATTCTCTACTACGGCCAATACTTTTAGTACATTTATTATTGATATTGACTTCTAAATTATGTCCATTGCAATGCGTAGAGGGTTTCAGTCGGAATGGACTGTAACAATCAAACATATTTGTCTTTGAAACAGTACCTTTGGAGGCCTGCACGGCCTTAGATTTCCCTTTTCCATAAGTTCTAATACTTGGAAATTCCTTCGGTCTAGCTCCATTAAATACAGTATCATGTCGCCCTCTACTAAAGCTGAAATCAAACGTAACGTCCGGATCCATGTGGTTACATGGATGGTCATCACAAATTTGTGCGTCGCTATGGTTAATAATGTCAATCCCCTCCAGAACAGTACCTTTACATTTAGTTGCTGTGTCCATCATGTTAGCCAATGATGTATTTCCACCCGTATCGACATCCCCACTCCTCAAACCCTTTGGAAAGCAACGGTCGGGTGTTTGCGTCGCATTCCTATCGAGATGTTCACTAGATGTTACAGATTCGAACGAGCACCGCTCCTTACGTACGTCCAATGACGTCACTTCCCCTGGTATACGGACCTCTCCATCCTCCGTTATTGGTCCGACGATCCTCTTCCGTACCTTTCCCTTGGGGACATTAGCTGCTTTCAATCCGGCCACCAGCTCCAATAATTTATGCACTTCAATCTGTAAAGTGCTGAGATCAGCTCTTAAAAGAGCTATTTCATCCTTGGGCACCGAAGTCGACAATGGTTCTTCCAGATCAGCCATCCCAGTAGCAACACCGTAACAAAACAGTAATCAGCACACAACCAAGTAAAAATTCTGGACGATGACCAGAAAAACCACTGTGAATACTTGGATATAGATGAAAAACTTTTTTATTCCAAAAGACACACCATAAAAAGGTTAAGCGCTTTCAGCTGTGAACAACAGCCTTCCTCAGAACAAAGTTATGCCAGTATGCTCCAGCTTTTATACACAGTCAGATACTCACTTAATTAAATAATTGCCCAGATACCCGCCAAAATTATTTAAAGGGGTATTATCAACTATATACAAAAGTTCCAACATACTTCCTTCATCTCCGCACTTCAACCATATTGACATTTTCACAGTAATTATAAGGTGTATGTAGTGCACATACACCCAAAAAATCATATACATATGCAAATACAATTGAACAACATTCAAATTAAAAATAACAATAAAAATAAAAAATAAAATTGAAATAAAAATTAAAATAAATAAATAACCTAAGTCTGGCTATTCTATACTATTCACTCTAATATATTCTACTCTATCCTACACACATGAATATAAATATATAAACCATACATACATTAAAAAACCGTACTAAAAATAACATATGGAAGAATTGTTACTTCCGTAGCAAAATACTACTCAATACTAAAACAGTACCCTAATAGATGCACCGAACTTCTATACTTCATATCTACACTGTATGTTGCCAAATGGCCATTCCCCTTTATCATTGAATGTGTTTACTCACAATAAAGCTGGGAAGGGTTTGATACTCACAAAATCATTAAGACCTGGTTTTCTGGTTGAGTCTGTCAGAATCTGCCATCTACTCTCACTTGCTGTCTTGGGTGAGAGATGTCTTACAGAAGCAGGGATTACTGGAAAACATTCAAAAGTCTTTCTTGACACCGTCTCACAGGATTGTGTGTCTGGGATATCAGCTAGACAGCACAGTTCAATGACCTTTTCTTCCACAGGAAAAAAAAAACAGGTCTATGTCTAGATCTCTTTCTAGGATTTTCCACTCAGACTTTGGCCACTGTGAGGGAATACCTCAGGATTTTGAGCCTCATGGCTTCTGTGATTCTCATGAAACCCCAGGCAAGACTGCACACGAGAAAGATGTAGTGGTATCTGAAGTCTCTCTAGTCCCAGCACCAACACTATATGTCTGTTCAAATCCCAGTGCTGGAGTTTGTCAAAAGAGAAGTCACTTGATGTAGACAAACATTTTTCTCTAAATCCAGGTCACCCCTTCTCCCTCCCTGTTTCAAAACAGTCACTCACCACAGACTCCTCAGACATTGCTTGGGAGCAGTTTCAGGAAGGTAAAAGTGCAAGGTGTGTGGGACACCAAGGACAGACATTAGTACATAAATATCAAGGAGATGCTTGCGTTGATCAAGACACACAGCTCTCTGTGTCATCTTTGGTCCCCAGGACCTCTTGAAGTTGTTACAGACAATACCACACATTAACAAGTAAGGGGGAACCAGGACGTACCCCTTTCACAGGTAGCCATCTTACCTTGGGATTTAGCTTCACAGCACAGTCTCACTCTGCAGGCATCCTACATTCTGTCAAAGCAAAACAGTGTGGCAGACAAGCTGAGCAGGATAAAGACAGACTTTCACAAATGGAAACTAGATTGGGGATCTTCTAAGATTTGATCCATCTGTAGGGAGTGCAGGTAGACCTCTCTGCCTCTTCTCTGAACAATCAGTTGGCAAGATTCTGCTCCAGGACTCCATGCAAGAAGAACTGGAAGACAGATGTCTTTTCTTTTCCTTGGCAGGAATGATTCTGTATGCATTTCCATCCTTTCCACTAATATCCAGGGTACTTCTGAAGATTCAGAAGGAATCCCACAAGATCATTGTGGCGACTCCCTTCTTGGCCAGGCAACCATGGTTCTCCCTTCTTTTGGAAATGGCCCAAAGCAATTACCACAAGCTTCCCCACAGACTGCATCTACTCACATAAGAACAGGGATATATGGTATATCCCAACACCAATCAACTTCAATTGACTCCCTGGATTTTAGGGTCTTAATTCCTTTTAGTCCCCTCTTTTTACTGAGGATGTCTAGCAGGTACTAATGGAAGCAAAAGAACCTGCTACTAGAAATCATATATTAGCAAATGGAAAAGGTTTTCTACTTGGTGACAACAACATAACCGGCACCCATTCTGGGGTATTTCTCTGATTTTGCAATATTTGTGTGAGTCACTATGCTATGGCCTTTCTTACTCTTTTGTCAAGGTTCATTTATTGGCCATTTTAGCATGTCTACCCATGGATTCTCCTATTTCAGTGAAGTCTCATGTCAAAATGGTTTTGAAAGGGGTTTTGCTTGAGAGGCCTCCAAGAAAGCCTGTGCCCCCTCCTTGGAATCTTAATTTTGTGTTAGAGAAGCTTACACTTGCTCCCTTTGAACCAGTTAACCTGGCTGTCCTGAGGTTCTAAACATGGAAAACAGTTTTACTGATTTGTCTGACCTCTGCAAGAAGAGCGTCTGAATTGCAAACTCTTATGATGAGTCAACTCTACCTCATTTTCCGCAGGGACAGGGTTTATTTGAGAACTAATCCATCTTTTATGCCTAAAGTGATGTCTGATTTTACTTTAAGCTGAACTGTCCATCTCCTCGTTTTCTTTCTTGAAACCAAAAATGAGGGAGAAAGATTGCTCCATACCTTGGATGCCCACAGACAGCTCGGGTACTCTCTTGACAGAACTTAGTCTTTGAGATCCTCAGATCAATTGTTCATTTCTTGTGAAGGTAAGAAGGGACAACTTGTGTCAAAACAAAAGACTGGTACCTTTTGTTATACTCACCCCAACAAAATTATTCCAGGCAAGGTTAAGGCCCACTCTACCTTGTGCTTGGCTTCATCTGTGGCTTTTTAGAAAGGGTTTGATTCTAGAAGTATTCTATAATGAGCAACTTGGTCTTCTGTAAATACTTTTACAAAGCACTATATGTTTGATTCCTTCTCTAGGTCCATATCAAGCTTTCTTAGGTCTGTTGTCCTGGACTTTTCTCCTTCCATTTCTCAAATATAGTAAGCTAGAGTAAACTACCCATATAATTACAGGTACTGCAGCAGTGATCAATATGATGAACATAGTACAATTGTGTAAATAAACTTATCATAGTAGTAGATGTATTAGCCACTCTCTCCATTCATCCCCCTTGCTTTTGGGTATGTTTTTTATGCCAGGGTGTAGTTATTTATTTTTTGTTCTTCCTAGCATTGCTCTTTCAGGGATCAGCCACCCTCACTCTGACAGGAAAGCTCTGAAAGGCTTGGCACCCAAGCTTCTCTTTTAGTCAACTTGGCTCAAGCTGCCTGACAGTCTGGGCCCCTTGAAGGTGCCCTGAAGCTTTGGAAGCTGCCCAGCTGTTATATCCTTAGCAGGCTAAAACCCATTAGCTTACACTACTGCAGCGGTGATCATTTGAACATCTATTATTATGGGAAGTTTACTTACACAGCTGTACTTTCCTAAGTATGTAATCATCTATTCCTAATTCATCACCGTGTGTGACTACAGTGTTAGGACTCCTTATGGAGTCAATGTGGAGCCAGTTACTCACATTGGCTGTGATGAAGGTGCAAGTGAAGATGTGTTTGACTGAGGCATGTTATGTGGCTGAGGTTTATTCAAATGAGGTCTTGGCAGCTTAGATTATGATTTCTTTACATTCTTTTGTTAGGTGGTTGAAATGCAGTATGAAGCTGCTTACTGGCATGTGTGTTGTTGGAAAGGTTAGACTTGAAATTTAACAAGCACCTCTCACAAGTAGTATTAGTAAATGACAACATCAAGTGAATGCCAGTAATTATGAAACAGTTGCTACAGTGCCTCAGAGTTCCTAAAGCAAGCAGCCTGGTAACAGAAGAGAACAGAGCCGTCTGCGATCCCATTGTCAGTAGAGACCATTATACCAGTAAATATTAATGACTACCTAGCTGGTTAACTACAGCAGAGATTATGTAGAAGGAGCCCTGACGTGGTAAGCAGTTTAGCGAATGAACCAGATTACATGCTTCAGTTTTAACTTGATTAATCTCAGAAAAACAGTGAGAAATACAGAAAACTGTAATCACTCCCAATAATTCCAAGATGATACTATGAAATTATCCATTGTGGTTCTGTAAGTAAAGTACTAATCTGATTTCCTTTTCATTTTTCCTCATTGATAGGTTACAGATCCGACCCTCATATCCGATTCGGCTGCATTTCCAAGACTTAGATCTGTGCCTTGAGCTCCTCCCTCTACCCATTATGCTGTACATTATTCCCACCTCCTCAGATCTCATTTGCCACCATTGCAACAGGACGTGATTCGAGTCGTGGTGCTATAAGAATGTCTTTTTTGGGTTGTTTACTGCTTTGTAATTGTTATAACTTTTATAGCTCCTATAATTTGATAACTAGTATAACTCTATCCTCCCTCTTGATTATATATTTTCCTCTCACTAGCATTAGGGTTATTTCCTTCTGTCTCTGTTTCTCTCATGCCTGTTGGCACTCTTTATACCTGCTTTATAGTTGGAAAAAAAACTTCCTTTTTGGGGTTCCCTGTTGATTGTTATCTTGTAATTAATGGATAACTGTAATAACTGTAAGCTGTTGTTTTTGCCTTTGCTGTGTGTCTTGCAGTTAAAACTATCCAAGATCTCTGAGTAGCCCTCTAGTTTTAAGAGTGCAATTCTTGTGGCATAAAATCCCTAATTTGGATGCCCATAAGAAGTGCGTTGACTGGAGCCAGAACATCTGAAGACCCAGTGCGAAGTGTGCAGCTCCTTCAACCCTCAAGCCCTCTCAGATCAGTACAACAAGTTAATCCTTAAAGGACTGCTTCCTACTTCTTTTCCTTCCTCTTCTGAGGCTCAAACCCCTTCCAAATCCCAAGGCTCCAAAGAATAAAAAAACAAGCTCTCTTGGTGCATCTGACGGCTCTGTCTGAGCTTCCTGAGAAGAGTGAGAGACCTTCGGATCTGAAGAAGGTTACACCTAGCTGTGATCCACAGATCTCATCTGATCTGATGGGGTTAATCACTATAACAATATCTCCTTTGCCATCAACTTCAGTATTGGATCCCAAACCCTCGGATCCGATGGCTAGGAACCGAACTCCTGAATTTGCCTTAAAATCAGTTTCTCTGGCTCTTCCACTTAAATTGTTCCACACACCAGCAAAACATCCCAGGCCTGCTTTGTCCAAATCTTCTAGGAATTTGACAGGGGCCAATATGGACAGGATGATGCAGAAGTTTCTCAGGGCTCATATCCAGATGGGGGTCTTGCCAACTCCATTCCCTCTTGGATCCATGAGTGCACCTGCCCGGTCTAATCAATCGTCTTTGATCCAGCCCATGGTTTTGGAGTCTGAGGATCCAGGATACCTGAGAAAGTCCACATTGGATCCAAGGAAGCCTCTTCTTCATCTCCGATTTCCCTAACCAGCCTTACTCCGATTTCATCATATCAGAGCAAGTCTTGAATCTGAGAAGTCAGCATCGGGTCCAGGGTGTTGAGTTCAGCTCTGATTCTGTTGGGTCAGTCCCTTCCTCTTGGTGCCTCAGCACTCAACTCTGGTCCAGTTCTTTCTGGAGGGCACAGATCCAGAGCTGGCCCTGTCCTTTCCTGCTCAGCTGCTTCAGCTCCAAGGAGAATGGGAGGAGTTTCCCTGAGTTCATCAGCCTTCTCGGTGGTAGAAAGGAGAAAGGACCTTCTCTTTGCATGTAGATCCATCCTCTCATACATCTGATCCTTCCTCTTGTCCCTCATCGGTCAGAGTGCTGAGCCCATCATTCCTGCTCCTTTAGGTCAGCCTACCCCGGGAAACCTCCATACTCTTTCCCACTGAAGAATTTCCCCATTCTTCCAACACTTCCCCTGAACATTCCACAGAGGAGGTTCCACGGAAGAAGACTTGCAAGAGGATGCACCTAGAGTACCCCAGGGAGTCCCTCACTGAAGACACTTATTTTAATGAGGGAGAAGGATCACCTTGATCATAACCTGATGACATCTTCTGTTGACATCATGGAAATCCTATCAGAAGGGTGGCTGGTCTTCCCAACCTCCTTCTTCTGAAGAGTCAGTATTTCTGCAGGCTTTCAGGGCAGGACAGTATATGCCTTGGGTGACCCCCCCCTCGGCAGATGAACTAATTAACCTAGTTTCTTGTCAGGCTTGGAAGGAACTAGACACTGTCAAACCCATCCTCAAATGCCCGAATAAATTTCTAGAACCCCTGACAGAACCCATTGGAGTAAGGGTGTCCCTGTTGATGCCATAGTTGTGGCAGCAGACACAAAGAAGGGAGCTAGTTGAGCAGAGCTTCTCTGTCGATCCACAGAACAGGGAGTCAGTGGACAGATTTGGAAAGCACATCTATGACTCAAGTCACATTCACACTGAGGTCATTAAATTACTTTGCACACTTTTCCGCTTGCAAACAGATTTGATCAAGGAGCTCTCAAACTCTCTCACTGAAACCATGTCTGTGGAGGACCTCAAGAAGGTCTCTCCCCAACTCGCCTCTCTTTCATCTATTGCTACTTCATCGATGAGGTTGATCTCCCATGCAGTCAAGGATACCTCATGAGCAGTTGGTTCAAGCATAGTCATTAGGAGACATGCAGGGATGAGGCTATTCGACTCTGCAAAATCCTTCAAGATGTTTTTTGTCAATGCCCCCTTCGATGGCTCTTTGTTTGGGCCATCAGTGAAAGAAATGCTTAACTGCAGCGAGCAGGAAGGAAAGATCCTGTGTGCCATGGGAATCAGGTTTTCTACCCCTCAGTGGACTTTTCTAAAAACCAGCGAGGTGGGAAGAAAATGTGGTTCCAGAAATCTCATGGGCCTTTTCAAGACCCACACAGGGATACTTCTTTGAGAGGCAGAGGAGGAGTTTTCAGTGGTAGACATCACCCCAGAGGTAGAGAGGGTCCGCAAAATCAGGGCTTCAGAGACTCATTCTCATGAAGCACTACCCAACTGTTCATCTCTGGAAGCAGTCAGGGTTCATCTTTTCCTGAGCTAGACGCCTGGACACATCTTACAAACAATGTTTTAGTGCTAAGTATAATATTTAGAGGTTATCACATTCCCTTTTCCCTTCCTTCTCTGGGGGCCAGGAGGAAACTCCATGACATTCCACCCAGTCAGAGGAAGTATGCAACTCAAAAGCTTCAAAAGCTTCTACAAAAAAGAATCATCCAGGAGGTCCCAAACAAACAAATAGGATTTGGAACTTGCTCCCACTTTGTTCTGGTGCCAAAGAAAACAGGGGGCTTAAGACCAGTTCTGGATCTAAGCAATCTGAATCAGTATGTAAAGAAGCCAAAGTTCTGAATAAGTGCAGTTCAGTTCATCCTGCCTCTGTGCAAGGAGGATTGGATGTGCACTATAGATCTCCAGGATGCATACTAGAACATCATAATTGACAGGCACTTCAGAAGACATCTGTGCTTTCAGCTGGGAGTCGGTCACTGTCAATTCAGACCACTGCCCTTTGGGCTCACCACAGCCCCCAGGTGTTCACCAAATGCATGGCAGTTGTTGCAGCTCACCTGGGGTTCAAAGGATTCCAGGTGTTTTCCTATTTAGACGATTGGCTTCTCACTGCCCCAGTCAGGCATCAACTTTTACAAGCCAGGGATCACTTGCTTCAGATCTCCAACTCCATAGGTATCACAGTTAATTTTGCCAAATCGAGCCTGACACCTGTACAGAATCTAGAATTTATAGGAACTCAACTGGATACTATGAAGCAAGTAGCTTCATTACCTGTTCATCATATTACATCTCTGAGAAATCAGGTGTGAGACCTACTGTCTTGTCCCTCTTCTCCAGCAAAACTAGTGTTACAAGCTCTTGGGTCACTGTTGGCTGCCATTATTCTAGTCCCTGTAGCAAGATTCATCATGCTAATCCTTCAGTAGACCTTGGCAGTTCAGTGGTCTATTCTTTACCAGCCTCTTTCTGGCCTGTCAGACTCACTCTAATTTGCAAACATCATATTATATGGTGGCTACAGTCAGATGACCTGTTTTTTGGCAGACCATTCTCTTCCCACCCCCAATACCCACATTAATCTTGGACGTTTCCCATTTGGGGTGGGGGGGCATTACAAGGGAAAGATGCTCCAAGGCATGTGGTCCCCCTGGGAGACCAAGCTGCATATCAGTGTTCTTGAGATGAGAGCATGCTTTCTAATGTTGCAAGCCTTTCAAGACATTCTCCTTCTGGAAACTATTGCTATCCATATGGACAACATGTCAGTAGTCTGGTACATCAACAAACAAGGAGCGATCTGTTTATACCCATTGTGCAGAGAGGCCATGAAGGTCTGGGAATGGGGGAGCTCTTCAGATTGCTTTCTAATTACAACCCATATACTGGAAAAAAACCAGCTCGCTGCCAGTCAGACTCAGCAGGTCCATTCTGATTCTTCAAGAGTGGTCCATCAGTCAGTCAGTAGCAAACATGATTTTCAGCCACTGGGACCAGCCTTGGTGTGATTTATTTGCCTCTCCCCTTAACAACAAGTGCAGCAAGTACTTCACTCTGATCTCCCTGATGGAGGAATCACTGAGGGATGTTATGATTCAAAATTAGCCCCCAGGTCTCCTCTATACTTACCCCCTCTTCCATTTATCCCAAAGTTTCTACAGAAAGCAAACTGGCTGAAGAGCTCAGCCATCCTCATTGTCCCCTACTGGCCTCAACAAGTATGGTTCCCCTTCCTTTGGTCTCACCTCAGACATCCTCCATGGATGGTAAAACCAAATCAAGACCACCTGTCTCACCTGTCAGAATTTCGTCATCCCATTCTCCATGCCCTCAAGTTGACAGCACATTTTTTCCACTTCCAGTGATAGTACGATGCTCCAGGCTCGGTCTCCCAGTTCTTGACATCATCTTGGCCTCCCATAAGGCTTCTACTAAAAAGGTCTACAGCAAATAGAAAAGATTCTCTATATGGGCTTCAGAGGTGAACATTGATCCCTTCTCAGCTCCTACTTCAGCCATCCTCTTGTTCCTCAGTACTTTTTTTAAAGAAGGGGCTAGCTTTTGTACTATTGAATTTCAGCTAGCAGCAATATCCAACTGTCACTCTGGACACAAATTCATTTCTCTATCAAATTCCAAGTTATGTAAAGCCTTTATGAAGGGAATCTTCCTCACCAGACCTCTCATAAAAGACCCTTCTCCTCCTTGGGACCTTATGGTGGTCCTTCAGGGGTTGAGTAAGAAAGCCTTTGAACTGACAAACGGTTGTGGTATGAAATGTCTTTCCTCCAAGACAATCTTTTTGGTGGTTAATACTTCAGCAAAAATAATTTCTGAATTCCAGACCTTATCAGCTAGGCCCTCCTTACATTATTTTCCATAGTGATGTAGTATCTCTTCAAAATAATCCTTCCTTTATGGCTAAAGTGCCCACAGAAACTATTATTAATCAGGCCATTCAGTCACCAGTCTTCTTTCCAAATTTTATCAATAAGGGAGAAAATATTTACCTTCTTGATGTTCATAGACAGCTGTGGTTTTATCTTCACAGAACAAAACCATACAGGAAGGCTGACCAGCTGTTTGTATCCTTCTCCCCTAACCACCTAGGTCAAGCAGTTTCCAAAATTACTTTGGCCAAATGGATTACTGATTGTATTTCATCGATTCATTCTCAAAAAGGTTTGGAATTGCCCATGTCACCAGATCTATGGGTACTTCATTTGCTTTTTCCTTTAGGATGTCAATTGATGATATCTGCGCTGCAGCCATTTGGTCAAATAATCATACCTTTGTTACACATTCCAAATTGGATATTGTCTCCAAAAGTAGGGTTTCCTTTGGCATGACAGTGCTCTGGCATATCCTTCCTTGAGGGCCTCCCAAGAATGACATAGCTGGGGACTCTGACCCATCAGTGAGGAAGAATGAAAAGGATAACATCAGATTTAAAAGTTATTTACTTTGCTAACTTGGCATCTGTGTTGTCCATTTTCATTCTTCCTCACCTTCCCTTGCAGCCATCCCCTGGCGTTGTCACTCCTAGAAGGATCTTAGGATGATTTTGGAACACACATTTTTCAGGTTTGAGCCTCAGTCTTTCCTCTGTCTGTCTTGTCTCATCTCAATAATCCAGTGGACAGTAAGGCAACAAACTCACTCTGAGGAGTTAGGGATCATGTAGACCATCATGGGTAGAGGGAGGAGCTCGAGACTTGGATCCAAGTCTTGGAAATGTGGCTGAATTGCATCCAAGGGTCTCATCTGTAACCCATCAGAGAGGATGGGCAACAGAAATGCAAAGTTATGGTAAGTCCATAACTTTTAGTGTACACTGTTGCGCTTAGTGTAGCAAGGCCATGCCCAGGTTAAACAAGAGCAGGGTACAAAGAAAATCCAGTTAGCACAACAAGATTTTTAAAATCTCTGTACAGCACAGCTTACAATTATAAAGTATAGGTCCATGCCTTCTGACTGTATAACCAGTGTTGGTAGCCCATTCATTCCCCATCACCAGGATGAGCGTTGTCAATGGTATGGGCATTGTACAGGCAGACATGATGGGTATTACTGTTTTCTGGCCTAACATTTTTCTCTAAAAAATTTTTCTTTTTCAAATACAGTTGAATAAATTCCATAGTATTTGTATATAACATCATAAATAACTATGTACACTGTTTACATCACCCTGACACTTTAATAGAGCTCAATATATACAGTTACTTTATATGTATAATAATCCAGTTATCAGAGTATATCTGTTCAGTTATTGTAAAGTGTCAATCAATGATAAGAGTTTTATCCATGAATTGTTAATAAATGGCTTAGGATTAAGCCTTAATTCTTTAATTTTAATTTCCAACAATGCTGTGGTCTTCAGTAGGCTGTAGAAGTCTTCCAAAGTCAGTATTGCGTTTGTATTCCATCTTCTTGTTATACACTTCCTTGAGATTGCAAGTATTGTCCATACTAAATACATATTTGACTCATTCAAATGAGGACCTTCGTACACATTTAATAATACTAGAGCTTTAGATAAGTTAAACGATTCCTTAAGTAAAGCTTGTAAAAAGTTTTTAATACCATTCCAAAATGACTTAATTTTAACACAGTCGAAAAAAGTGTGATTCCAATCTGCATTCTGTATTTGCTCACACCACCAACATATTCCCTTTGTGGGAGAATTAATTATAGTAATTCTTTCAGGAGTTAAGAATGCTCTGTGCAAGCATTTCCAATTAAAAACTTTCCAGTATTGTATAAAGGATGTATGTTTTATTGATAATAAAATATTTGATTTAATTTCTTCAGTTAGCTGTATTGAGTGTCATTTTGTTATATAATTCCAATATGAGGATTTGGGTGTTGTTTTATAATTTATCAATATCTTGTAAAATTTCAAAATACTATTTCCCATGTCATAATCATTATATATGATTTCATATAGGTGTTGTGTAAGTTTAGGTATTTCTTTAAATGAAGAATTACTAATTATTCTGCATAAATCTTGTGAATACGTTAGAATGCTTTGCATAGTTAGCCAATCTTGTTTTGGAATTTTGTATGTTGTTTCTATTGTTTGCATATTCAGAACTTTTAGTTCTTTGATGCATTGAAACCGACAAACAAATCCTTTCTGTTCCCAGGAATTAATTATGTGGATAGTTCTTTCTAACTATGAATGGTGTTAAAAGATCAAATCATATTTTTAAATCTATATTTGCATTAATAATTTTTCTAAATGAGTCAATGTAATTAATTGTACAAGTTTTAGTGGGCTTAGTTATGTTATATTATGTACTAATACATAACGTGTGCCATGGCAAATTGTTTTTATCTGTTGTTTGAAATTTTTTTGTAAATCAAATTCATTTATTGATATTACAGTTAGTAATTCTTTCCAATTTGCAAAATAATTTGGACTTAATCCAGTCTGAGATTATTTTAGATATTGATGCTTTTATGTATGTTTCTATATCAGGAAAGTGTAATCCTCCCTGTTCCATGGTCTGATATGATGTTTTAAAGCTATTCTGTTTCTTTTGGGAAACATAACAATTTTATTAGGTGTGAGTTTATTTCTTTGAGTATATTCCTTTCTGGTAACAGTTGTATTTCCAAAGCTATATATAGAATCTTGGGTAGTAAAACCATTTTTATTAATTGTAGTTTATCTTCAAATGTTAATATTATTTTGTTCCACTTTTCCAAAGAGATTTTAATTGTATTGATATTATTGTAGCTTTTTGAGACTAATTTATTATTATTCTTGCATAACTCAATTCCTAGATATTTTAAGGTAGATTCTTGTTTCCGTATAATGTGATTCCCCTTCGCCTGCAATTCTTTTTTTTATTTAAAAATAAAAAAAATTAGATTTTGATTTATTGAAATGAAGTCCTGAAGTTCTGTAAAATGTGTCAATTAAAATAGCTAATTCTTCTAATGTCTCTTTTGTATTGGATAATGTTAATAATGTGTCATCAGCAAAGAGCATTACTTTAGAATTGTATTGTTCATAAACATCTACTCCTTTGATTTTTGTATTGTTATGTATTGAATCTGTCAATATTTCAATAGCCAAAGCAAATAGAATCACTGACTTGGGACATCTTTGTTTAGTACCCTTTGTTATATGTATAGATTCAGAGGTGAAAGGACCTAGTTTAACTTATGCTAAATTATTTGTATATATATTCTTTAGTAGATGAACAAAGGAAGGAGGAAATTCAAATAACACCAGAATTTTGAATATATAGTCCCAATTTAGGGAATCAAAGGCTTTCTCTATATTTAAGCCAGTTATAAGTGTTTCTTTATTTTCTTTATTAACAGAATCTACAAGAGAAGTTATCCTTTTAATATTGTCATGCATGTGTCTATGATATATAAATCCAGATTGATCATTATTTATTGTTTTGGATAGTGGTATTTTAATTTTGTTAGTTAATATTGTCATAAATATCTTAGTCATTATTTAATAATTATATAGGTCTATATGAGATACAGAGGTTTTGGGATTTGTTTTCCTTTAGGATTGGTGTGATAATCTCCAAGAGGGTGGTATTAAAGCTTGTGACTGAATTTCTAATAGACATTTATGGAAGAGGGCTAGTATCTTTGAAGGAAAAAGTTTATATATTTCCATAATTATGCCATCTATACCTGGAGCTTTATTATTTTTACCGTCTTTTATTGTATCTGTAATTTCTTTGTAGGATATGGGTGCTTGCAGATCTAGTTTTAACTTTTCTGGTATTTTTTTATATTAGAGCATTTTTCATCTAGATTTAATTGATCGATATGTATATTTTCTTTTTGGAAGTGTTCCATATACTGATTCCTAGAGGCATCAAGAATGTCACCTATAGCTTTGACATTTTTCCCTTTCTTTTCATGGAAGATTCTTTTAATGTTTATTAGCTTTTGATTGTATTTTAATTCTTGTGGATAAATTATGTAGATATTTGCAAGAAGTGGCCAAGGTATTAATTTTTAGCTTTTCTAAAGCTAAACTAGTTTTATATGTTAGAATTTCGTTGTATTCATTGTTTAATACTTCTACTTTCTTTTTCATCTCCAAATGATTTAGATTTTTTTCGGCTTTTACTGACAAAAGTTTGGATTGTAGATTTAATAATTCAGAATCCTATTCTCTGATTTTTTTTTTTTTAATACCAAGTTAGGGTTTTACCATATATGTAAGCTTTTAATGAGTCCAATATCATTATTTTATTTATCTCTGTGGTGCAATTAATATCTAAGAAGAACTGTAATTCAGATAATAACCAGGGTTTGAACTCTTTAATTTTAGTTATATGTGCTGGAATTCTGGAGTTAAAGATTAATGGTTTGTACCCATTTTGAAGTTTTAGTATCAATGAATTGTGGTCTGAAAAGGGGCAGGGAGTGATTGAGAAATTAATGATTTTAAAGTGTAAGTCATGGGCAGCAAATATTTTATCTATTCTAGTTTGGGTACCAAATCTGTGATCTTGATGGGAAAACAACAAAGATGTATCTTCTTTGAAAGTATCTACAAAATGAAATGATTCTACCCACTTGTTTAAAGCTTTTGATACAGCAGATTTACGCAGCAGTCTTTTATTTGTAGTTTCAGAAATATCAAATATACAGTTAAAATCTCCTCCTAATATTAAGTTGCCTTTATAATTATTGGAAATGAAATCCAAGTGTTTTTTAACAGTTCCTGCTCCAATGCCTGGGAACCAGTTTAGATTGGCTAGGGTCTATATTCTGTTATTATATTTAACTGTTACTAATGCTATAATGCCTTCTTTATCTTCATATTTATAAATGATTTCTGGGTTAATCACATTTGTTTTCCATAAAATTGTTACCCCTTTTGTCTTTGTCTTATAAGTGGATTGCGCCAATTTCAAATTCCTTAGGATTCCATTTGTAATTGTCGTTTGTTTTGAAATGAGTTTCTTAAAAGAAAACAATTTGTACTTTGTTCAGTTTTAAATATTTCAGTAGATTTGATCTCTTGCTAGGATTGTTTAAGCCATTGGTATTTAAAGATAATAAAGTTAAATCTATCTTAGGTTATTTAGACTATGTATTTTTGTTTTGTTGTGACTGTTAAACATTTTCCTCTGATAACTATAAAGTATATGTTTGAGCTTTTAAAGGAAATGATCAGTTTTATACTTTGAGTGTTTACCAATAAAGTAATGTTTTGGTCAGGCATACTAAAAATGTTTTTGAGAAATAAATTTAAATTAGTAAATGTTAACACAACAAAGATCCACACTAGCCATAGAATGAAAATCATTCCTAATCTGATGGATAAACCTAAGTCCATCAGAATAGCACTCATACCTTGACAATCCAGAGCATATGAGCTCCATAAATTGAATTATCATATGGAGAATATTTATAATAGGAATAAGCAGTATTTATATTATTTTGAACAGATATAGTACTATTGTAGATTAGAATTCTAATACAATATAAATGTGTACTTATTGTATAACTAATTAATATTTACATGAAAGCTAGATGACAAGCAAGTCAATCATAGTAAAGTAAGATGTATCATATATAAAACCTCAGTAAAATATTATAGCATGCAGTTATTTAACATATTTACCCTTATTGATGAAGTCTTTCAAAACTTATTACTTAATATAAATAGATGGTAATAATATGTGCACCTAATGTTTACTGGATATATCAGAAGTTATATTTCATTGTTCACCAGCATTTAAGTAATCACTTTGTTTGTTGCTAACTTACTTAAAGCATCAAGTTTTTTTTATGTAAACATAGATGAAAGTTAGTGCATTTTAATTATCAGTGCATCCCCCCCATTTCCTACACATAAGGATTTTCATATCTGTCATTTCTTATAAAATGAGTGAAACTGTAGGTTAAAAACAACAAATTCACTTATTGTGATTAATGATTACAAGTCCCTTTCCATATTCATAAATTGCCATCTTATGGCATATACTGAAAATTTTTAGATTTAAATGGCAACATTTTATTTTGTATAATCAGCAAAGGTTAAACTGAGTGATTATTGTCAATTTAATACTATTTGTTCAGAATGTGATTGTTACATTCTATGACATTCCTAGTTCAGGTTTCTATTGTTTCCCTTGAACAACTTTGTCAGTTTGATGTCATGTATAAAACATTAGTTACCTTGGTAACAGCTTAAGTGTTATTTATGGTCAAGATGGGTTACAAAACCACAATTCAAGTTAAAGCAATTATATGACTTGTTATGCACATTTACGTATATGAGAAAATCATCATGCTTCCCCTTGATGTTCAGTATAGTGTATGACATGTATGACAAGTTAAAACAGTAGTGTTATTATACTCAAGCCCATGTTATTAAACTGAGTGTCTGTTGTCAATTTAATACTATTTGTTCAGAATATGATTGTTACATTCTGTGACATTTCAAGTTCAGGCTTCTATTGTTTCCCTTGAACAACTTTGTTAGTTTGATGTCATGTATAAAGCATTAGTTATCTTGGTAACCACTTAAGTATTATATATGGTCAAGATGGTGTACTAAAACTACAATTCAAGGTAAAGCAATTACATGACTTGTTATGCATCCCCTTGATGTTCAGTGTAGTGTATGCCATTTATGACAAGTTAAGACAGTAGTGTTATTCTACACAAGCCCATGTTATTAAAGCCTGTCTTTAATTAAATTCAGCAGACTGCTTCATCTTGTATGACGATTATATATTTTATGACTAGCTTTACTAAAATCATACATTACATAACTATTGTGTGTTTTTTTTCGGCTGTTGCTTAGTTATTTGAGAGACTACAAACTGTAATGCTTATTCTTATTATTAGCTCCTTCCAAGCATGTTTATACAGTCCACAGACTTTAAATTATGAGACACTTCTAGTTTCTTATTTGTTAGAAGTATATTTCCATCCTTACATGCACACATATCAGTACTTCAAGCACGGGCAACAATGCCCATCCAGTGTTGCCAGAATACCATTCACTAGTTCATGTGGTGTGTTTCCAGGCAGTTCTTAAAATATCCAAACCAATATTTGTCCTGTTCCATTTTACCAGCCTGTTCCATGCAGTGGCCAGTCTGCCAGTGAACCACTCAACACATCTTCCATTCCCACAGATATTTCCATGAAGGAAATCTGATGACTCTCTAGCACTTCCCAGCAACCCCAAATACCTCTAGAATCACCTATCCCCATGTGCCCAACACGTCCGAGCAAGCTCACCTCCCAGACCACTGCAAAGGGTACTGCACAAGACCAAGTGCTCTTAGTGTTTCACAATAACTCAGACTTCCACTCTTATGTAAGTCCTTAATGTGTTTGGACCGAAATATATTTTAAATATAAAATTGCACTTAATTTTTATTTTTTTTTATCAAGAATCAACTTAATGAGCTAAACAAAGTATTGGGAGACCATCAACATGTGTACATGTGGTTTAAAACAGCCTATATATATATATATATATATATATATATATATATATATATATATATATATTTTTTTTTTTTAAACCAAAAACGGCATTGCTGAGAATCATCTCGGTGACTCCTCAGAGCCATTAAGCATTATTGTCACTCTGTCTCCATTACCATAGCAATCTGGGAGCGGCTGTTTCTGTTAGTGTGTCTGTGTACTGCATACCAGAGGCTCGCAATGCACCTGAAGCAAAGCTTCACTTCACTGCAACTTCAAGCCAAAGAATAGAGGGCAAACAAAAAAAAATTTCCCAAAAAAACGCCACAACAAGAAACAACACACTCCTCCAGCCTCCCTCCTCTCACTCAGCAGACTTACAAACAAACCATTCTCTGCCAAAATAACCCAAATCACAGTTCCATCCACCCCCTTCCCCTGGATCCAGGCCAAAACACCAAATGTCTCTTCCTAATACACAAGCATCAGTAAACCTCGATCACAAACCGCAACCCACAGCTTCCCGGAGACAAAAACGGCAACATATAAGAGCTGCCAAATACAGCTGCATCCACATACACCATGTCAGGCTTAATCAAACAGCACTCAAAGCTATAATACCTACCATAATTGATATTAACTATGTTTAGACAGAATAATGACATTTGTAGTAGCTGTCAGACACAGCTGCTTCCATGTACACCATATCAGGATTGATCAAACAGCACTCGTAGCTGTGATACCTGCCATAATTGATATTAATTATATTTAGACAGAATAATGATGACATTTGTACTAAGAGCTTGCTACTATTATTCAACCAGGATATACATGACATTTCTAAATCATACTTTAACTGAAGAAGGCATTAGTCTCCATGACAGCATTTTTTCAAAACACTACTGTTACTGCTATTATAAATTTATTACATTTGAGTCTGAACTCTGATGAATGGCACATTGTTGAATTAGTTAATTAATTACTTCAATTATTATAAATAAAATCAATGAAAAATGAACAAGATAAGTATTCATTGAGTTCAAGTAGGGGAATAGAAACTTCTATGTTTGTATTATATGTTGCTTTGTTTGGCTTATATATAATGTAAATAGTAACCCACCTTGACCTACCTTTGTTTGTGAAGAATTATTGGGCTCTTTGAACATTCTGAATAAATCATTAGTGTTTTTCAGTTGTTTAAGAATCCCTCCTTTTTTAAAAAAATAAAGACAGATGACAAGTGATGTACCATATCAGTTGTTACTTTGAGAGATGTAGTTGTAAGAGTTATTTTTTTTTTTGGACAGCTATCTTGGAATCAGTTTTTTGTTTCTTCTTTCTGGCATCAGTCCAAGGATTTGTTTTTTTTTTTTTTTATTCTTTTAAGAGTAGGGGCCATCCGTTCCATTTCTTCTGGGATAGACACTATGTTGTTTTTGATGAATATAGTAGCTTCTTCTAAGTCATTAAAGGTTCGCATCTCATTGGGAAAAATTGTTTTAATCTTGGCTGGAAGGGCCAAATGTGCTTTAATGTTGTTTTGTTTCAACAGTTTTATTATTGGCCATACTTTTTTCCTTTGTTCTAGTATACTGGAAGAGTAATCATTGTCAAACCTTATCAGGCTTTGATTGTATTTTAAGGGTGATTTTCTCCAAGCAGATTTTAATATTAGTTCCTTGTCCAGAAATGAAAGAAATTTTATGACTATGGATCTAGGTGGAGTATTTGTTGAGTTAGAAGCAAGTTTCCTCAGTGCTCTATGTTCCCTTTCAATTCCAAATGAAAGTCCCTCTTTCAAGTCTAAACATTCCGGAATCCAGGTTGTTAAGAATGAAATAATGTCTTCTCCTTCAGTGTTTTCAGGCAGACTAAAGATCCTTATGTTGTTTCTCCTTTCCCTGTTTTCTAAGTCATCTATTTTGTTAAGCAGCCATGTATTCTGTTTAAGCAGAAATTCTTTTTGGAATATTTCCTCTTTGAGTCTCCCTTCAATGTCATTTAGAGAAGTCTCTATATTTGTTATTTTTGTATGGCGTTGCTGTAATAGTTCCTTAAGAGTATCAGTCTGTTTTTGAGAATTTAATTTGAGGTTTTCTAAGTCATTTTTAAAGCCATCCATCTTCAAAGATAGTTCCTGTAAGGTAGATGTCATCAATTGCAGTTCTTTTTTCAAAGCAGCATCTGGATGACAATTCCTTGAGTTGTTCATATTCAGTGACTCAATATATCTCCATGTTACTTGACAGGAAATTTTTTGTACATCTCCACCAAAATTGATATTTATGTAGTTCAGTAGTTTATTTATATATTTCTAACATTTTAAACTTGAAAATATTGAAATTTTCCTTTATTATTGTCGTAGTATATGGAGCTCTCAAAATTCACTGCTCTCATTTGGCCATCTAGGCTCCGCCCCTGGCCTAACATTTTTGATGGCTGATGTGAAGACTTGCTGTAACTTCCCCTGTGGTGGTGATATACACCTTTCTCTACAGTAGGTGATAGTATTGCAGTGAGCTGGATCACCTAACTCTCTCCAGGACAAGTGACCTGAATGTTGACTGCCCACTCTTACCCCAGTGGCTCCTTCAAACCCCTGCCTCTAATTGATCTTGTGTTGAACTTCATGCTTTATGCCATGGAACTAGGAGATTCCTATTCTTGCCTGTTTTGGCAGACCTTTCATTATCCTATTTCTTTTTTTTTTTTGTTAGGGTGTATGTAGTTTTGTCATACATTTGTTAGTTTTTCAGGTTTGGCAGACTGTAATATGTTTCTTTAGTTTGCATTGAACAAGAAC
Organism: Protopterus annectens; assembly: GCF_019279795.1. Taxonomy (NCBI): domain Eukaryota; kingdom Metazoa; phylum Chordata; order Ceratodontiformes; family Protopteridae; genus Protopterus; species Protopterus annectens. The sequence goes on from NC_056725.1 coordinate 847,060,720, forward strand.
TGGTCTTCCTGCATGACAGTAGTAGCTTGCTGTATCAACAACTTCATATTGTGTGTGTGTGTGTGTGTGTGTGTGTGTGTGTGTGTGTGTGTGTGTGTGTGTGTGTGTATGCATATATATATATATATATATATATATATATATAGAGAGAGAGAGAGAGAGAGAGCACCCACTAGATATGGTAAACACACACACGCACATATATGTACATATATATATATATATATATATATATATATATATATACATATATACACACACACACACACACACATATATATATATATATATATATATATATATATATATATATATATATATATATCAATGTTTGAGTGCTTAATATTCATTCCCAAGAGGTGCTTTTCTAAAAAAAACATAGCCTTTGGATTCTGCATGCCAATTCATTTAAATACTAATATATTGTCATTACTGGAAATTGTTTTAGAATCTGTTTGTCAGCTGCTTAAATTTGTGTATGTGGGGGGGGGTTATATGTAGTAGAATCTTCCATATGTTCTTTTCATTTTAATAAGTGGTCAGAGAAATGTTATTGTAGGGTATGTGTCAGAATTTGTTTTATTTTCTTTAGGCCATAGTCGTACTGTCATTGGGCTTGAAGAAAGGATGGATGGATCACTTTGCCTTTTGATTTTTGATCCTGGTTGTATGGCCCATGAAATGAATAAACTGCTGAGTCGAGATGCCACTAGTTTCAATCTCAAAATAATTCGGAGGTTCCTTGGCAGCTTGAAATACAAACAATATCAAACAGTGGTAGTTGAGGGCATTCTTTCATCAGAAGAAAAAAATGTAAGTATTGTCAGAGTAACTGTTCTTTTTTATAATAAACTTTACAATGGAAAATAGAGGTGTTAGACCATCTCTAATGATGCCCTGAAACATAGGCTAGAATTCATAGATAGAGTGCAGAACACAGTGGAAATTAGCAAATGAAGCAGCCAAGTGCAGTGTGTGGGTGAACCTAATTAGCTGAGGGCTGCCTGTCTAATTGAATTCTTTGAATATTTGCAGGTCAGATTCAGCTGCTGTACCTCCTGTCCCAGACATCTCTCCTGAGGCTGGTGAAATCCCATAGGATTGCTCGGTTGTTCCGTCAGATTCTGCTGCCACAACCGTTTTGGGAGCTGGCATGGATCTGTCTTCTCGCACATCCTTGGAAGCTCAGCAGACATCTGTTGCAGATGTTGAGAGGGAACCTAGGTTGATCATATCCAAGGGACCAAGGGACATTCCACAGATTCTTATTCGGGAGGATATTCCCACTACATTGATTGAATGCAGCAAGGGTCCAAACCTCCTAAGGTCTTTAGGGCTGATGTCCCTTTGAAAAAGAAGCAGAAAACAAAACCTATTTCCGCTGCTTTTAAAGATCCCTAGTGTGAATGACAAGATTTTACACAGGGGTTGTTTAATACACTCATGGCCTTGAAGCATCCCAGGGAGTTTCTTTTGCTGCCCCCCCCTTGATTCTCTACTCCTGTTAACAGGCCTAGGGAGCAGAACTCTTTTGATGAGGAATTGGACTCTGGGAAAGAGTTCTTGGCGTACTCTTTTCATATTCTCTCTACACTAGACTGTGGTTCTGAGAAGGAGGATTCCATTAGTCCAGATTCTCCCTTTGAGGAACTTTATTTTGAGGATACTGTCTCTCATATGATGGAATTTTTTAAATGGGACTGTACTTAGGTTTCTGATGTCCAGAAGAGGTATATGAACTCCTCTAAATGGAGTCCCCTAAGCCCTCTGCTGTCCCTCCAGTCCTCGCCGCCCTGTTAGACACTTTTTCTGCAGCTTCTCAAGCTCCTGATTCCCAGCTTCCAGCCCCTAAAAAGCTTGATAGGTTTTATGAGGTGCCTGATAATTGTAAATTTCTTTACAAATGTCCTTTTGACGACCTCTTTATTGTGTCTGTCTCTTCTGACAAACTTTCCAAATTATTGCCTTCTACTAAGGGACAGTAGGGCCATGGAACAGCTGGGCAAAAAGGTGTACACTGCTGCCACTCTGGCCTTTCAGGCAATTATCAGACCTATATGACCAGGTATGTTGCAGCCATTCTTTCTCATGCCTTTTAGGTTATTTCTGACTGTCCTAATTCTGAGGGGAAGGTTTTGTCCCTCTCTTTGATGGGTTCTTTTTCTCAAGTGGTTCAACATTCTATTAAATGTAGTTATGATACAACTGATGCTTCTTCTAGAGCTGCTGCCTTTGGTTCTGTGTTGAGGCATTATTCTTGGCTTCGCCTCCAGTCTTTACATGATTGTATTAAAGCTAAATTGATTGATGCTCCCCTTGATAATAAAAATCTCTTTGGTTCAGCACCTGCTGAGGTTTTTAAGTTCCTGCAGGAAAAGGGCAAGGCCTTGCAGGAATTGAAACATATTTTTGTTTCCCCTATTCTTAAATTTCAGAATAATTATCCTTCCAAGCCTGCCTTTGTACATGGACAGTCTCACTTTCCTCCCCAGGGTAAAAAGGTTTCTAGACTGGCCCCTCCTGCTAAGTCTACTCAGACTGCTACTACTTCAGAGTATCCTTTTCCAGACAAGCCAGGTTCTGTTTGACTGTCTTCTTCCATCCTAGGTCAGGTCCCGTTGTCTGTGCGTCTTTCCCTGTCCCTTCCAAATTGGTTAAGGATCATTCAGGACTGTTGGGTTCTGTCCATCATTCATCAGGGATACTTCAAGGTGTGGAAATCCCTTTCTCCCTTTTTATGTAGTCCTCAACCTCCTCAAGAACAGCTGCTCTTTTTGTGGAGGTACTTCAGAGGTTTTATTCTAGAATGTTTTTGGTTCCCAGGAAATAAGGCACCTGGAGGCCCTTTCTGGACCTTTCTCTGCTCAACACCTTTGTGAAGATCCCTTTTTTCGAATGCTGGCCCTTCAGACTGTGTTTCCTCTTTTTCTTCCTTAGGTTTTCTTGGTCTCTCTCTGGATCTCAAGGATACCTGTCTTCACATCCCTATTCATCCCCTTCTCAGGAATTTTTTGCATTTCTCTGTGTCTTAATTACATTTTCAGTTCTTTGCTTTGCCATTTGGCCTTTCTATTGTCCCTGGGTCTTCATTAAATGCCTTGCTCCTGTGACTGCTTTTTGCAGGATGAGGGAGATATCAATTTTTCCTTACCTGGATGGCCTGCTCATTCAGGCTTTCTCCCCGGAGATGTTGATTCAGCACTTCCTCTATGCTATTTGCCTCTTGCAAAGACTTTACAGTAAATTGCTAGAAATCCTTCCACACTCCTTCTCACCCAAGGCTCTGGCTCTGATTGCCTTTTTTCAATCCTTGTTATGGCCAGGGAGTTTTTAAGGGCTCTGGGTTACATGGCTATCACCATTTCTATGCTTACTCTAACCAGACGTCATATGAGGAAGCTACAATGGTTCCTAAAAGTCAGTATGGCTCAGCACTGTCACCCTTTAGATTTTCTAGTTTGTTTTCTTCCATTCCTGAAACTAGAGCTTCAGTGGTGGATTCATCAGCTGTCTCTCAACACAGGACTTCCTTTTTATCCCCCAGTGCCATCTCATGAACTTCTTTTGAATGCCTCAGACATGGGGTGGGGTGTTTCTATTGGCCATCTCAAAGTTAAGGATCTTTGGCCCATTCGTCAGAATGTGGACCATATCAGCATCAAGGTGCTGAGAGCTCTCCTCCTTATTCTTCAAGTCTTCCATACTCTCTTCCAGGGTCTAATCAAAATCTTTGCAGATAACATTACAGTGACGTGGTGCATCAGCAAGTGGGGGGGGGGGCAACTTCTGGGCAGACTAACTCTTCAGGTTTGGAAGCTGGTTGTCCAGTGTCAAATGATTGTTCAGGCTGTTTATATTCCTTCAAAACTAAACATCATGGCAGACTCTGTGAGCAGGTCCGTGACACAGACTTATGAAGGGGATGCTTCACAGGGATGTGTTTTTTTGGTATTCTCCATCAGTGGGGTATTCCTCAGGCAAATCTTTTTGCCTCCCTTCTGAACAGGCAACTTCCTCTTTTTTTTTGGCACCAGAGTCCTGAGTCCTCTGGCATGGAAGGTGGATACCTTGTCTTTTTCTTGGAAGGGGATGATTCTCTATGCCTTCCTCCCCCTTCCTCTCATACCCAGGGTCCTGCTCAAGATAGAAAAGGACTTCCCCAAAATCTTGCTGGTGACTGCCTTTTGGCCCGGACAGCTTTAGTTGCCCCTTCTTCTGCATCTAGCCAAGAGCAATCACCACAAGTTACCTCACAGGTGGACCTGTTCACACAAGACAAGGGGTTTGTCATCCATCCTCACTTGAGGAAAAAAACATGCTACATGCAATCAGCTGTACCAGCTTTTTTATCTGTTCAGCAGTTGGTACTTTTGACCAGTTGTCAGCATTATGTATTATATGTTTAATTTTATCTGTTATCACAGTAATAATAGCTTCATGCACTGCCTTATCACCGGCTGCCACTGATCAAGTGTAAAGTGCACTGGCACTAGTGAAAACATAGGTATGTATATATCACTTTCTGCATTTACTGCTTGCTAGCAGAGGAGGACTCCATGAACATAGCCATCTCCTGACTGTGGCTAGACGCCATCTTTACTGCGTGTGTATCTGTTTGCAGCTCTGAATTTGTATACAGTGCAGGAAACTGTATTTGTACCACTGCATTCAGGCATGCTATCCCAGTGGGTGTCTCTATCATCAGCAGCACTTTGGACAATATAGCTATGTTTTGAGCACTGAGGGTTGCCCTGTAATAGAGTCAACCATAACATTGTGTGCTGTCATCTTCCCAGTAAAAGACAAATGGGCTGCAGCCACATGCATCCTCCCTAGAAATCATTGTGTGCATCTTTGAGGATTCACTGTCCCTTCTCAAGTCCAGTATACCATTGTGCAGGGAATATACCTGCACTGAGTGTAAGCCTTGCTCAGTGGCCCAATGGGTAGCACACTCACCTTTGATGCAGAAGACTGTGGGTTTGTATTCTCACCCCAAGTAGATCGGCAGTGCAGCACAAGAGAGTAGCTGTACTTCTAAGTGTGCCATCCTTTGGATGAAATGTTAAACCAAGGCCCCATCTACTTGTGCTGGTGGTAGCTCAGGTGAATGTAAAAGATCCCACAACACCTATTAAAAAGAACTATTATTTACAAAGTATTTAAAAATATTTATAGTTGTATAGCTGCATAGATATGCACAACTGTTTACACATATATGTAATTTTTTTTTAAATCATGCAAATTTTTTATCCCCATTAGACCCCCACTCCTTTATCCACAACCACCACCTGATTTTACTTAATATTGTTGCTAAATTCCTTTTACCATTAAACATAATTTTATTTTTTCATTCAGTGTAACCCATATAACATTAAATAACTTTGCATCTATTCTTTTAACATATTATGTACTTCTATTCTTATAATATCCATATTTAATCATATCCATGTTTAATTATCCACTTCTTTTACATCTTCAAAAACATTTTCTTTATATAGTTTCCCCCCATATCTTTTTTCACTCTTTTACATTTCAAAAACGCATGTTCCATAGTTTCTTCTTCTTGACAATGTAAACACATTCTATCACTTTTCTTATTATATGGTATATTTCCTTTTACTGGCAGTTTATCTGTTACCAGTATCCACAAAAATCTTGAGTTTCTATGTTTTGGTTACACCATTTGATTCTTATTTTTATAATTTTCATATAACATAGTAATGTTTTTTATTACATTCTTATACCATACCTTTCTATCTTTTTCTTTATCATCAATTTTTATTTTCCACAAAAATACGTTTTCTCGATAATATTTTATTTCTTCATTTATATACTCTTTCACCATACCCCAAAATTATCATACTTGTATTTATACCATTTTACTAATGATCTCTCATCTTTTTCATTTATCCACTTTAACACTTCATACAAGTTTAATGAAGTCGCACATACCATTGGGTTAAGTGACCCTAAACCTCCTTTATTTACATACAAAACTCCTCTTTTTACTGGGCTTAATCTAGAACCCCAAATGAATGAAAAAATATCTCTAATAATTCCTTTTCAAATACAGTTTGCAACATAAATGCACTTGCTAAGTATGTTTTTTCCCATCAGTACTGAATTGATCAAATAAGCCTTTTTTCTGAATGGTAATTTATATGTTCTCCAGAAAAGATAGGATTTTTTTATTTCTTCTATTGTTTTTCCCCATTGAATTCTACTTATCATTATTCCCAAATTGTATAGCTAATACAGAAGTTTCATTCATTGTTTAATATATACCCCCTTATTTTTACATCACCTAAACATTTATTTTTCTCTGTCATGCTATCCCTATCACCTTTAGACACTCATTTGTGCAAATTGTTCCTACTTTTATCCAATTTTGTTTTTTTGCAGTTATTATAATGTCATAAGTTCATAGATTAGTACTAGGTTAACTGCCTCTGAGGGCCATTTTAAGCCAAGCCAGTTACCCATGTGAGAGACAAACCCTGCACCTTGTGTTTATAAGGTAAATAACCGTTATGCCAAACTCCAACTGTTGTCATATGCATATGTTAACAGAACTGGAATTCTTAACCCTTCAGGTGTTATATACCCCGCCACCTTCATTTTGTAATTTATTTCACGTTATCACATTCATAACTAATCCAAAGAGTATAAAACTCATTGGACACCCTTGTCTTGCACCACTCTTCATATGTACCTCTTGGCTTAACCAGTCATTTACAAGTATTTTTACATTATTATTACTATATGCTGATCTACATAATTTTGTAAATTTGTCATTTATATTATATTCTTTCATTATTACCCATAAGATTTCATGTCCAGGTGTGTCAAATGCCTTATTAAAGTGTCCTGTTATGATTTCACTTCTTTTATATTCATAATATCATCTACAATTTTTCTGTCCTTAATTCTTGACAGCCCCTCCCGTTTATACTATACATACTATCTTCCATAATATTTTCCATTTTAGTTTCAAATCTCTATTATATTATTTTCATAAAGATCTTATAATCTTTGTTATTCAAAACTATCGGTCTCCATTTTTTAATTGTCTTCTATCTCCCTTATTCTATATGAATTTAAATATTCCACAGCATAATTCTTTATACATAAAGCCTTCATTTAACCATGCATTCAAAATCTTTAAAAACATTTTTTTGCTAATCTGTTAAATTTTTATACATGTCATACCCTATTCCATCTGGTTCTGTGGTCAAATCTTTATTTACTCGTCCTACTACTTTATCTAGCTCATTTAAAGAAGTCTCCTTTTCTAACTATTTATTCTCTTTTTCTGTTAACTTTTTACTTTCCATGTTTTTTCACTGCCTTCTTTTTTCTTTATACATTTCTTGTACATATTGTACTACACCATTCATAATCTTTTCCTGAGTGCTTTCTATTTCTCCTATTACATTTTTTTGTTTCTCTCATTACAGTACCATCTTCCTTTACTAACCTGATTAAGTAACTTGACACTTCTCTTTTCCTTTGTAAAAAAATCTTTGCTTATATAAGAATTCTCATATTTGTTCTTGAATTCTTTCATATAAATCTTCTTTCTCAAAGTATTATTTATCATTATATTCTAAATCTGCCAATGCATCGTTATAAGTTCTTTTATATTTTTTTCTGCTTTTCTCACATCATATTGCCACTTTAAAAAACTTTTTTTTTTATATTTTTCCTTAAGTGTTGTCAACCATTCAGACCAGTTGTTAAAAAATGTTCTCATAGTAATATGAGCTTTCCATTAATGTATTACTAGTCTCTTTCCTTCTTCATTTCATGCTTTCGCATTTATCCCTTTTATTCATTTGCCTTTTTGCGTATATTCCTTGTTTTCTTTTATCTCTAGCCACATTGCAAGATGATCAGAAAATCCTCTTTCAACTACCTCCCCTTCTATAACTAAACCATCTGATGCTATAAAATAATTCATTTCAGTTCTGTACATACCTGTTTTGTAAGTCCATGAATTTTTGCCCCAAAGTTTTAACTTGACACATCTTATTACTTCTAACTTTTTTCTTATATAATTTCCTTTCTTTTTGCTGCTTAAATCACAAGTAAAGTCTCCTGTTATTATAATATTCATATTTATCACTGTGTAGTCTAAAATCTGATGAAAATAAGCTTTCACTTTTTTAACAGTTAGTATAAACATAATGTTATAATTTTGTATACCTTTTCTTTCCATTTTAAATCTGCAGTGGTTAATCTTCCCATTTTTGCTAAAGTTACATCTAATATCTGTACTTTATTTCTACAGAATACGACTATTCCAGAACATCTCTCATTTCCAAATTCCATATTATCTTTCTCCCCATAGTTTTTCTGTTTGTAATCTTTCATCTGTTGTGTTTTCTAATATAATTACATGTGTATCACATGTATTACACCACTCCAAAGTCCCTGTTCTTCTTCTATATTTTTAATACTATTCACATTTACAGAAAGCAGTCTGAAATTTAATTTTTGCTTTTCCTTAGATTCATGGTTTCATAAGTTCATAGCTTAGTACTAGGCTAGCTTTCTTAACAGGCAGTTCAAAGCCTAGTGAATTTCCCTCTCAAAGGTGGGACTCGAACACTGTACCGTGTGTGTGTGTGTGTGTGTGTGTGTGTGTGTGTGTGTGTGTGTGTGTGTGTGTGTGAGTGTGTTGGAGTGAGTCAAACACCTTAACCATAATACCAATCCCCAATCATTAACTGTATGTATTCCTCTTCATCCATTTTTTTTTCTTTTGTATTTATCCCTTAGAATTTTCTTTTTCTGTCTTTTACCCTTTACCACTAGATTTTTTTTCTTCTACTACCTCTCAACTTATGTCTTCTTTATCACTTATTTCAGAACCTTCTAAATGACATCTATTATTTTTTTTCTCATTTGTTTGTTATTTATTGGACATTTGTTGACCAGGGTAATCCAACTGGGCAAACGCCTTTGTCATAAACTTGTGTAATGTCCATTACTTCTTTTCAGAAATTTTTCAAATGTCCTTTCAAAGTCTCCCTTTCTGCCTCTGTTTGAAATTGTACATCAGTTTTCTTTTTTGTTTCCCTGTTACATGCGTTTAGCACATAGCGAAACTATGGGTTACAGTCTTTACTTTTTTTCTTATATTCTCCAGGAAAACTTGAAAAAAAAAGTCTCAGATTGGCTCAGCTTCATAAAAGAATTTCAGCTGTCTTCAAACTACCTTTAGTAGAATTTGTCACTTAAGCACCCTGGTCCCTCAGACTGGAAGTCATTACTCCGTTCTAAACTGGCTACCAATCCGGCAGCGATCATCCTTCCAGTTCAAACTGTTAAAGTTAAATTCATTGTCATACTTTGCTGAAAGAACATCTGCAAGAAAGAGAACCTGCAATCTTTAATCACAACCTAAAAATACACAGTTATCAAATGCACTTGCAGTAACTATAACTATTTGAACCTAAAATGTAGGAATTTATTCTACCCTTGATCAAAAATGTAAATTTTGAAACTGAATTCAAAACGAAATTTAAGAACCAAGAAGCAAACTGACTAACTGGTGGAAATAATTCACGTCCAAATCCAAATGAGTAATCGGCAGAAGAAAAAGTGAGGACGCAGAGCATGGCTAAAACAGAATATATTTAATAAAACAAAAACATAAAAACAAACTGTGAGATGAAAAGTACTAAACAGACAAGCATTCCTCAGATCTGAAGGAGTGAACGCGCTTGTCCATTTAAAACTTTTCATCTTACAGTTTGTTTTTATTTTATTAAAGATATTTTTTAGCCAAGCTCTGTGTTCTCACCTTCTCTTCTGCTGATAAATTTAAGAACCACCTACAAAAATTTGCTAATTACAAGTGCTTAAGACACAATGCTATCACTTATGATATGTGAACCATGCAAGTATCTCAGCCCTTATTAGAATTAGCAACATTTCAAACAAGATACAAAGATGTTTTTATTCCATAGCTATGCATATGTAGCTTAAATAGCTTCTTCTGTCTCCCCCTGACACTCAATTTTTCAAACTGTAGTCAAGCTCCTTTTCTGTCCTCTGTTCTATAAAACTGCTCTAGTGTTTAACTCTCAGCTTCCCCCTTTTACAGCTGTTTTTACAGTTCTGTATTAGATATTAGTCCCATTATGTTGCGCTTAGCCAATTCTGGGAAGAACCCAGCTTAGAGACAGCACCTAAAATACTGTCTGCATTCAAATTCAAGTTCCTGCTGCAAAAACTGCATTTCTGACAGCTCCACATTTTTTAAGGAAATTTTTTATTGATTTAACATATATACTGTATATACATAAAAAGGAAGTAATTCAGTATCACATCCTGTTATATAAGGTTAGGAATATATTGAATCATCAAGGTAATCTTATACAGTTAACACGTTGAGTCTTGGCATTTCAATAGCAACATTTCAAGGCTATCTCAATGACTGAAAGTCTTAGTATGATTTATAGATCTTATTATAATCACTTTTTCAGTTCTACATAGCATTGTTGTTAAATTTAAAAATTATTTGAATGTAGGAACTGAGTTTGATTTACAATTTTTTATTATAACTTTTCTAGCTACTGCCAGGTGACTCCAAAACATTTTTGTTACAATTCATTATTTGTGAAGTAATCTCATAGGTTCAGAGGTAGGTACTAGGCTATTGGCCCTAGGGCCAATATAAGCCTAGCCAAAAAGGTACCCTGGCTTTCGTCACCCAAGAAAATTATTTTCCTGTGCCCCTGTCAAGCAAAGCCACAGAAGTGATCCCCGGGGTGAATTTCCTATTTCCCATCCAGTCATCAAGATTCTTCGTGAAGAATGCTAATGAGGAGCTCTGTTTGACATAGATAGGTAGTCTGCTCCAGAGTACGGGAAGTCTCTGGGATAGGAATCTATCCCTCCAGCATGTTCTGTTTATTGTGGTGACAAGGTTTAGGTCCCTAGAGCATGTAGCTCGGTGGGATTGGGATTTCTTTAAGTAGAGCATGTCCAACAGCTCTGGGTTTGACATAGCTTTGTATGTTAGGCAGAGATTGCCTCTGAGTAGGTGATATGTGATATGCAGTAAAGCTAGAGGTTTTTGAGACGGTCTGCGTAGGGTGTCTGTTTAAGGCCAGTAATCCTCTTTGTGAAGTATTTCTGCGGCCTTTCCAGTTGTTGTAAATGTCTTGTGAGGTACATACCAAAAGGGGCATTGTACTCTAAAATGGGTCTAAAGAGTCATGAGTAGAGGAGAACAATGACCTGTTTTTGTCTGGATAAGAAACCTTTTGTGATGAGGTGTGCCACGTAGAAGGATTTCCTGACCACTGTGGCAATGTGATTATCAAAGGAGAGACTACTGTCCACCTGTGTCCCAAGGTCTCTTATCACACTTTCGGTGTTAAGTAGACTACCGCCTATGTGGTAGTTCATGGGTAGAGAGTTTTTACCAAAGGGGATGACAATGCACTTTTTGGCATTGAGCTTGGGGCCATGGCTTTGACACCAGGCATCTGTCTTAGTGATGCCCTTTTATAGGATATCCACATCGTTAGGAGTTTTGATTATGGCTCCTAGTTTGCAGTCATCTGCGAACTTAGTTAGCCAAAGACCTTCTGTGTTAGCCTGTACTTCAGAGAAGTAGATACCAAACAGGAGAGGACCCTGGACTGAACCCTGTGGTACTCCACTTGTTACTGGTCTAAAGTCTGATTTGGACTCTACTTTCACAGTGTGGGTTCTGTCAGTAAGCCAGTTGGCAACCCATCTTGTGACATAGGGATTTATACCTATTTTAGTGAGTTTATCTATAATTCCAGAGTGGGGGATGGTGTCGAATGCATTGGCAAGATCTAGATAGGCTGTGTGAACCACCTTACCCTCATCTATGGCTTTGGTGACTGCTTCAAAGAAGTCTATCAGGTTTAGGAGACATGATCTGCCTTTTACAAAAACCGAACTTTGTGGGGTCCAGAGTTTGGAGATCCCCAATGTCTTTGTTTATGAGTTCCATGATGATACGTTCCATGGCATTGCAGACCAGGCTAGTCAGGCTAATGGGGCGGTAGTTCCTGCGGTCTGTTGTGGCTTCCCCTTTGTGGAGTGGGATAACTGGTGCGCCATTCAATGGGCACAAAGCCTGAGGTGAGGCTATGACTGAACATGGTACTTGGGTGGGGTGCCAGTTCATTATGTAGTTCATGTAGAAGGCAGCCTGGGATGTTTTCAGGTCCCATGGATGCTGTGTTCTTGGCTTTGGAGAGTGAGGTTTTTACCTGTGCAGCCGTGATTACAGGAACTTTGCATTCTTCCGGTATAGAGATGAGCCCTTTAGGGCATGAGAGGTGGGTAAAGTTAGCACTGAACCTATCTGCCAGGATGTTGGCAATATCAGTTGGTTCTGTATATTTAGTGCCATTTGTAACTCAGAGCAGATCTGAGTGTTGCCATTGAGATTCTTGACATAGCTGTGCTTTGTGGTTGTCTTTAGATTCAGTGGCAATTTTGTTTTCATAACTAGCTTTGGAGGATTTTATGAGGGATCTCAGCTTCTTACTGAGGCTGCCCAGGGAGTTCCTCCAATCATTGGATTTTACTGTTTTTTGCAACAGTTTCTTTCTTCTGTTATAGAGTTTGTCGGACCTTAAACAGCCTATTGGTTAGAAACCTTAGTTATGTGTCCTGTCATCAGTAAGACTCAAAAGAGGCAAACACATTAACTAAGCAACACATTCAGCTCTACAAACTGAATCATGTCTCTGAAATACTATAACACACCTCTGTAAAGTGGAATCCGTCTAGAACAAATCATTCACAACTGCTTAAACACTATTAAAACAGGAAAGCAGTGACCTCCAGTGGCAGATAGTTAAAAACTAACAGCACCAGTCCTTCATAATAGAACTTTTAACAGCCCATCAAAGTATAGCTTCTCCTACAACAGCATTAGCTAAGAAAGACATGCCCCAAGCAATCACATTACAACCAATGCAGCATTGCCTAAACTGCCAGAGAAGAAATAATTGCAAAAGGAACAAGAGGAGAAGAAGCAAGTCTAAAGTTAGTGTCCATATCAACTTCTGATAAAGTAAACAAATGATTTTAGCTTTCAGTGTTTAAGTACAATAACACTTTCAAACTACTGTTGATGGAATCCGTTTTATATAAAACTGATGTATTACAAAATGATTTTAACAGCAGCCAGCCAGGACCTCAATTTAACATTAATAGTATAGGCAGCAAACAGTTCTGGGCTGAGCTCAGCACAGCTATAGAGACTTCATGCATTGTGTATTGAGCTAATCAACAGTTCATATTTTTATATCATTACCCACTGACACTGATACAGGTTTACAGATTAGTACTAAGCTAACTGCCCTTGCGAGCCATTTTAAGCCTAGCCAATTATCCTTTGTGAGACACAAACCTTGAACCTTATGCTTGTAAGGCAAACACCTTAACCATTAGGCCACCCTCCCAACCATTTTGCAAGTGCGGGTTTCCAAAATGGAGCCAGGAATTTATATGAAGACAGATCTATGAAATGTCATCACGTGATGCAGGAGGGCTGGGTATTTCCTAGTATCACCATATGTGATCTGTGTTTGGTAAGGCTAACCAAGTACAATGGACTGACTTTTTAAAACATTAAAGTCTCAGCTGCACGTTCAGGACAGTAGTTTTCCTTATTTCATTGAATGATGTCAGTGACAGATTTCCCATTAAGCTGCTGCAACAATTATTGCATATACTAACAATTTAATTTTTCAAATACTGTTTCATATGTGTTGTTCTTATAAGTTCTTAAATAGTGTGCAGCATGTGTATTTGATTGCTGATTTTAGCTAAAGCTACAAATGTAGTAGAACAACCTTGTTAGTACTCTGCAGCAATTGTACTATTAGGTGAGTTCATTATTAATCTGAGAAATCAGAATTCAGTCCACAAAGCTGTGCACAGTGAAATGCCTGTAAATATTCAGTATAGTTTTTCTTTTGGCCAGATGTTTGCATGGTACTTACTCATCCTCCTGGTTATTACTCTGGGACTTTTGCCTCCTGTTAAGAAAATTTAGTGAAGTAATCATTGCTGTATTACTATAACCATTTGCATTGGCTCAATGGTGATAATCCAGTTCATAAAATGAAATGAGATAATGAATATACAGACACTTCAGTTTGTGCACATCTTTTAGAACTGCAGAAGTGCTCACAAGATCCTTTGTGAGTGTATGTGAAGCTGCAAAGAAAAGTAGGGATAAAAGAAAATAGCCCAACAGCCTCTAAGACTAAACAGAAATGAGAATATAATGACAGAGGAGAAATTCAGATGTGACAGTACACAGAGCAGACCAAGATATATAGTGGCTAAATGGCAGAATTAAGTGCAGTATGTGATTCAGAGCTATTAATGCAATAAATGAAAGTGTAAACTGCACACAAGAAAACAGAGCAAACAAGGAATGTATGCTGCACGGAAGGCACATACCAGGATATTTACAACATCTGGCACAGTCCACTGCTTAAAGCAGCACTGATGGCATATCATAGCATATTGCCTAGTACTTATTGTACATCACATGAAGCAAAAAATCTTTAGTGGTTTCAGGAGCAACAGACATAGATATCGAAAACACACACACACACACACACACACACACAAAATATATCAAAAGTACAGGGACAGTGAGTATCAAAATACCAGCCTAAATGAGAGCACTGCTGCCAGCCTGTTTTGCCATTCCTATGAATAGTCTTTTCTTATAAAGTGCAGACCAAAAGACAGATTATTGTTAGCCCTTACCTTCTGTGAGAGCTCCTTCCTGAATAGCTACTCACAGTATGACAGATATTTGTTAATGAACATCCAGGTCACCTACTTTTCACAACTGGCAGCAGAGGGATGGAGCGGGTGAGTTTTTCTGCGTAATCCTCATCTGTTAAAATGCTGCTTACAGTCAGTCAGAGTAGTGAATTAAAAAGAGTAATTTGTGCTTATGTCTACCATGTAAGCCATACATGCCATTGGTTACTATCACTGCCAGCCATGTGCTGCACATCAGTGCACACTCTAAACTACACCCAGAGATCAATGACAAGTGTACTGGACAAGCATATCTTGCTGACACGGTGTGGTGTGAGGCTGCTGTAAATGCATCATGATGCCACCACACAGACATGTAGCTGTATAGTGCAGCATCATGTGGACTGTCCATAGACCATGCACCACCCTGGCAGTGCCAGATGCTAGCAATGAACAAGTAACTTATTTCAGTAGTGTGTCATCCATGGTGTGCTTTCACTATTAGGAGAGACATAACTGCACAGGGAGCTAATTGAACTGTTGTATGTAATAGAAGCCCTACACACTGTGGTGCTTCTGCTTCTACTGTGCAAACTACGCCACATACCATTGGAAGTCTACCTCTCTATCCGTACAAAGATAGCATGGTGAATTCCAGCCAGTCTGGAAAAAGAGAATGCAGTACAAAACAAGCATAGCTGTGAATACACCACTACCAGGTATGTAATACCTGCGGGAGCGCTACAGAATCCTGAAAGCCCAAAATCCTAAGACCAAAATCTCGAAAGCTCAAAATACTGAAAACTCAAAATAATGAAAACACGCAGGATACCAACACTTACTATACTCCAGCACAAGTACATACACAAACATATTACCCTTCAACTATACACAGGGGGGAAAGCCCCCCTGCACCCCCCACACCCCCTGCTACTGAAATATATCAACTCTGAGATTGCACTTCACTACACTAAGTAGTAGGGGGAGGTGCAGGTGGGCTTGCCCCCCCTGCTCATACTTAGAGAAGAGTAATATGGTTTGTGTTTTGTTTCTGTATGTATTTGTGCTGGAATATAGTAAATGTTGGTATCCTGTGTGTTTTCAGTATTTTGGACTTTCGAGATTTTGGCCTTGGGATTTTGGTCTTCAGGATTTTGGGCTTTCAGGATTCTGTAGCACTCCCGTACCTGCACACAGCAGATTCCTTGTTATTGAAATAGCAAGGTCTGGTATGCAGACATCTTGACTGGTGATGCTGTGAGCCATGCTGTAAATAAACTTCACAGTGTCCTTATTTTCCAGAAGTAAGTCACCAAATAAGCATATGTCAAATCTGTCAAATATAACAAAATGGTATGACCTGAAGATATTTCTTTCAAGAGGAAAAGAAACCCCCCAGACTAGTGCTACTTGGCTATTAAAACTCAGACTGTCCAGCCTGGAGGACATTGGATTTCTCCTTACATGAGGTTGTAAGAGTTCAAAGTTGTAATATTGAAATATTAGGGTGTAGTGGCCCAGTCATTCTACTCAGGAGAAAGGGGGACTTGCTCTTCTTACAAAAAAATCAACAAACTAGACTATGTTGTTACATAATTTATAGTCAGCATTGTGCCAGTCCAGTAATTTAGTTTTGCTGAGCTGTAGCTGGCTGGATTTTAATTTGACTGGATGTCTTCAATCTGTGTGCCACAGATGAATGTGGTCACCAAGCAGCTGTGCACAACATTCATCCCTACCACATCACATATATCACATGCAGCTCTTAAAACCATTACATATGCTGTGTCATCATGTGAACAATATGCTGACATATATCACTGGCTGTCCTTGACATCCTTTGTCAGCTCTCTGCAAATGGTATCTCTGCCCTCTGCATACCAGTCCGTCTTATGCTCAGCCATAGTTCTGAGTAGGTGAGCATCTGCTGTCGCTCATGACTCCACAAACACATTGTGCTGTCATGGCCAGAGCCCTCTCTACAGTAGAAATGTCATTCACTGGGAAAACATAAAAACAGAATAAATTCAGCAGTAACAGATATTACAAGACAGTATTTTACATCACCTACATATAACATGAATACTGGTTAATGACATGCTATCCAGCTAACTCAAAACATATACATGTACACACACATGAATGTTATGCTCCTATGTTATAACTATACACATATTTGTGTACTTTTTAAATGTACTGCCAAAACCATGCTCACAAGCACTGAACGACTGTGTGCTTCCATGTACTGAGCTAAGCACGGCTTCATTTGCTGTCTGAAGCAGATGTGTATCACAGCAGGAGATATCTCATTAGTACACAAAAGACAAATACAAAACCTCCAGCTGTTACTGGTATGACTTCCTGGTGCACAGTTCATTAAAAGATGCACTGTACAGTGTTTGCTACATATATGTAAGTAACATTCTTTATTTAAATCTCATCGTACATCTCCTGCACCATATGTTTTCACACTGTACATGCCACAGTGACATATACATTGATGGATTATGGAATACAATATATAATGCATTTCAAGTTCTAACTAGTTGCAGATTATTAATCTATTGTTTCATACTTTTGTCATGCAATAATAATGCTGTACAGTTATTTAGAAAATGATTGTGCTGCTAAACAGTGGTAAATATTTGGCTTATAAAGGTTCACTGCTTTTGCACCTACATTTTAGGTACACACAAACATAAAGTCAGTATCATGTTCTCATAATATGTAAAAAGTGCCTTATATGAAGGAATCATGCTGCTTAAGGAAACTGTACTGTAACTTATTTTTCGTGTATATGTATTATTTTGTCAACTTTTGGTTTATTGTCCGTTGTGGTGGTGCTGCGGTAGCGTTGTCACCTCACAGCAAGACGTCCCGTTCGATTCTCAGCTAGAGCGTTCTCTGTGTGGAGACATGCATGAATGGGCATACCTTCGTTGAAGGTTGTGCATCAGGGCCGGCAACTCGGCATGTAAAAATCTACTGCCAATCATTAGCGGACTGGAGTTCCGCTATTGCGACCCCTAACCGGGAAAAGCCGAAAGACACAACAACAACAAGAGTAAAAGCTGTAGAGTTGGGCTTGACATTCAAGACATCTCTTAGTATTAAATGAAAATCATCTTCTTTTGTAGCAAATATTTTCCTTCGCAGCTGAAAAGACTTGTATTATAGGTAACATCAGATGTCAAAAACCATGGACTACTTCACTGTGATTTGGCTACACGTAAACCTCTTATATGGAAGTATAATTCACATATTCCAAAGACATGCATCTGGAGCATTTCTCCCCGGGCCTCCGCTGAAAACAGGCTCTGTGGAACCTAGTCGGACATTCCCGGTCAACAAATGTTAAATAAAAAATAAATAAATAAAATAAAATACTTACAAGCCTGCATACATATCTCAGGCATAATTAGATAGTATTACTGGCGCAGCCAGAAAACTGTCATTATGCTTTTGAAAATTTTAGGGGTTAGAATGTGATGTAGGTTGTTACATCATAGCTTGCAGCCCGCAAGCTGGGATTCAAGGATGCCACTGGAGCATCTTGGCAAGGAAACATTGTCCACTCATTTTTTTTTTGGCCTTTCCTTCAACTAAGAGGGTTTAAGACCTGCAGGCTGTTAACCATTTTGAACCATACATAATTTTTCATTAAGATTGGCTGTGCTTGCTAATCTGTTCTTGGCTGATGACAGGTTGTGTTGCCCTGAATCATAAGATTCAGCTTTCCTCGTAATCAAAAGATTCAACTTTTGTCTTTCTTTTTTTATCCAAAGACATAGGAGAGAGATTTTTTTCCTGTCTGAGATGGATACTTAAAAACAAAACTTTGTTTTCATTTCCAGAACTGCAGAAATGTGCATGGCATATCTGCTTCCTTTACATTTAGCAGATTGGGTTATCTTGTTGGAAAATAGATTATCTACAACTGGATAGCTGCATGCATTGGGTTCCGTTCTGATTTAAGGTGCATTCCACAATAATAACAGTAGTTTCCACTGTATTTTTAAGAGGAGTGAACTCCACAGCCTTTTTTACAGCCAACAGTTGGTTGTCATTCTACATGCTTAATAAGCACTAGAGGTTGTATATTTTTCCAAAGCTAAGGGTGGTTTCACTACATCTCTTGCCAAAGGTATGCTTGCTGGGCCCTCTAGACAAAATGTAGATGCATATTTTGTTAATCTACCAGTCCTCTTTCTCTGTATCTGGAACGTTGGATTATCATAATACATTCATGTGAAGTACTTGCACTAAAGGCAAATTATTCAAGTGTCTTGTCTTCGCAGTTATGTTTCCACCTTCCATATCCCTTGTGTATTTGCTTTATATTGTTAGCGCTGTTTCTGTGTTGAAATACAAATCTGATAGGACCAATACTGGGCAAGTGATCAGAGGGATACTGAGGTCTAGTCATATACACCTTTATTTAAGTACTTAGTAGTGCCTAAATCAAATATAGCTAGACATAATAACCATGGTGTAAATTTATGTCTACTCATGCAGTCATCTAGTCTAGCTTAAATGGTAAAACTCAGTCTTGTTAAGCTTGCTGTTTGCTATCTCGCTTTTATGGTGGATTAGCCTTTTACCAAGAAAGTGTTCCTTACAGACATGATATCAAAAAAATTATTAGTATTACGTCTGTCACCTTTACAGATGTTTCTCATCTGTGGTCCTCCATCATGATGGTATAGTAGCTTAGTTTTTTTTTTTTTTTTTGCCTAGAATTGGTCCTGATTTGCAGGTGGGCAAAATGTAATGGCTTTAATTTTGTGCTACTGATCTCTGTCACCCCCTTCAAAGGTTCAAATTTTATTGGATATATGATGGGAGCCTGTTTCACAGACCATGACATTTGGATATATGTTGTATGCCATGATTGCATGGTGCTTGCTAGTGGAAAGCAACTTTTTCTCATATCATTTGGCTAAAGAATGCAGTTTTTGTCTCATACAATCTATGGAGCTTTGTTTCTTGTTATTTTTGTTTGTTGCCTTCTGTTAGTTCATGTTCTGGTCTGTGCATGCTCACTACAGCTCTCTAACCTGGGAGATGGTGCAGAGGGTTAAGACTATGAGGTGTCGTTCCTGTGGTACAGGATTTGATTCCCTCAGCCCTCATTTCCCTACTGTGTGACCTTCAGCAAGTCACTTAATCAGACATTGCTGACAGGTCGCCCCTGGAAAGCAACTCTGTGTCCAGTGGGCATACCTGGTTAACAGATGGGTATTATTATTACCCTTGGCACACTTTATGTATGTACTGAGTAATAGCTCAGGAGCTGAGTACAGATGTAAAGACTTTTGCCAGCATAAGGTGTCCATTGAAGAGTAGAAATGCTTATTTATTTACCGTGAAAACAGGAACACTTTGATCATACATTGATATAACTATGAGAATCTTCTTTGATGGCTACTTGGTATGGTAAAAAGGACCGCATTTAGGGGATGTCTGTGTACCTAGCAAATCTACACCATGATGTAAAGTGCTGGATAAATAAGAATGCTCATCTGTTGGGCATGTCACACATTTTAGATCTTGATTAATGATATCAGTAAAATCCTGCATTTGAACGCATGAGCATCCTTAAGTGCCACTGTGGCAGTCAAGTTCCTAGCAGAGATATGCACCAAGTACTGTCAACCTGCCCATGTTGTTGCCCCTAGTATCCCTGAAAATTTAGTTTCCCCAAAATCACCTTAGAGCAATTCTTAAAATCCCTGTCAGAGACTAAAAGTAACACTCATCAGTTCCTAGTTTGTATTGTCTGAGCCTCTGCTTAAACTTTCTAAACTCAGCCAATACACAGTGCTTATGCCTGATGCCTAGAGAACAGAATTGTGACTCCCCTAAACAATGGTGGCCCCTCTGTATATTCAGGAAACTACAGACCCATCAGCCTCACCAGCCTTGGAATGCATCACATTAGAACTATTTTATGCAGATATTGGCAGGTTAACTGCCCTAGATCCTAATCAGTGTGGTTTTATGAAGGGTAGGCCCTGTCTCCCTAATGTACTAAGCTTCTTTGAAAGGGTCACTGAGGCTGTGGACAGTGGCCACTCAGTCCACACTGCTTATCCCAATGTGACAAGGCTTTTGATACTATCTCCCTTGCTAGTATTGTTAAAAGATTAGACAAACCTACTGTAAACTCCTGTCTTATCAGCTGGATTGCAAATTAGTTATCTGACAAATCTCAGGTTATGAACGTTGCTGGTACCTTCTATGAACATAAAACTCTAAATAGTGGGGTACCACTGGAATTAATGCTGGACCCTCTCCTCTTTGCATTAATTTTGCAGATACTCCAGTTCAATATCCCAGAATTGTGGCTAAGTTTGCTGATGACTGCAAGTTTGGCACTGTTATCTGCTTATCAACTGATACTAAACAGCTCCAGCAAGGACTGGAATATGCACATACCTGATGTTTGCAAAAAAGTGCAGTACTGTAGCTTTTCCCACTTCTTATATTTTAAGTTGTTCTCCTCTTCAGACAGACACGGTCATAAGAGACCTGCGTACTTATGTGGACAGTTCTCTCTCATTCGCTCATTATGTTTCCACCATAGTCAGGAAATCTGCCTCTATTGCCCATTTAATTTCCAAGAGAATGTCTTCAAGATCCAAAGAAGTCATCCTGCCACTGTACTTACTCTTCCCTTATCAGACCCATCATTGACTACAGTTCTCCCTTTGGTATATATAAATTGCAGCATGCTCAACTAGAATGACCACAAAGATACCATACCAAGAAATTAAAAGGCCTTACATTTTTCAACAATCTCAATAGAGTAGCACAGTTATTATACTTAGTAATTTACATCTGCTCTGAGGTGAGCTGTATGTCCTTTTTGAGCCATGAAAGACCCAATCTTACTTAATCTTTTTATTTGCAAAACCAGTGGATCTGCAACGACCTGCACTGGGTATCTAAATCTACACTAACAAATAAATAAAACTCGCTAGAGAGAGGGGTGTTCCTAACTCAATTTATTCCTAGCCTATGAAATAGGTTATTACTACAGGTCAGACAAAGTAATACTGTGACTACCTTTAAGGCTATTGTTGATATCTGGATGTCTAAACACAAAGTTACACCAGGATTGTCATGTACTGTCCTGCTCAGTTTGGGAAGTAAGCAATATTAAGTGCCTGAAAAGAGAGGCAAAGACTTTTAAAAGTGTCATCTTAAGGGTGTGTTTGGTTGAGCATCTTGTGGTCCTCATGATCACTTGCCTAGTATTGTTCCTGTGTTCCTCAGAGACGATCAGAACATTGCCTAGTATTGTTCCTCAGAGACGATCAGAATGTTGCCTAGTAT
The DNA here is from genome assembly GCF_019279795.1 of Protopterus annectens. Taxonomy (NCBI): domain Eukaryota; kingdom Metazoa; phylum Chordata; order Ceratodontiformes; family Protopteridae; genus Protopterus; species Protopterus annectens. The sequence goes on from NC_056725.1 coordinate 847,082,851, forward strand.
TGTTCCTGTGTTCCTCAGAGATGATCAGAACGTTACCTAGTATTGTTCATGTGTTCCTCAGAGACGATCAGAACGTTGCCTAGTATTGTTCCTGTGTTCCTCAGAGACGATCAGAATGTTGCCTAGTATTGTTCTTGTGTTCCTCAGAGATGATCTGAATGTTGCCTAGTATTGTTCCTGTTTTCCTCAGAGATGATCAGAATGTTGCCTAGTATTGTTCCTTTGTTCCTCAGAGATGATCAGAATGTTGCCTAGTATTGTTCCTGTGTTTCTCGGAGATGATCAGAACGTTGCCTAGTATTGTTCCTATGTTCCTTAGAGATGATCAGAATGTTGCCTAGTATTATTCCTGTGTTCCTCAGAGACTATCAGAATGTTACGAACTGTCAAAAGTTCAGTGTGGTTACTAATCATTAAATAGCAGAAAAATTATTTGCTCTCTTCCCAAAGACGATGGTAGCTGAGAGCTGTTCTCATGGAAACAAGGGAGGGATCCTGTTTACAACCCAAGGTGTTTGTCAGAGCATTTCCAGGAGGACAGGCACGCTCATGTACAGCCTCAGAAGTCAGTTCCCATTAGGGACAATTTTATAAATGCCCAGGACAAAGTTTAGCTGCAACAGTGACTCCAAACTCTGGCATGAGCACCCACTCAGCTTAAAGGATCTCCCTACCTACACCAAGTGAAGACCCCAGTTTAAAACATTTCTGGTGAAACAAAGCCAATGCAAATGCCTCAGTTCTGGCCACATATCTTAATACCTCTAGACATCCCATCCATCTCTCTTCTTGTCAATCTTGCCCCTGTACTCAGTTAACAAACCAGTATACATATCCCTAATAATTTTACTATCTTTTTTCCTTTGACACTGTCTTCATATTGCATTATTTTACTTTTATAGTGTCTTATAACTTTGTAAGTAAACATCAGGTGTGCTTGCAATTTATTTGTGATACTTGCATCTACTGTAACTTTTAATACTTGCTATGTGTCTTTTGTTTCTTCTTTTTACATAACGTAGCACTTGGATTTGGACTGAGATTTGTCAATATTAATCCATGCTTTTCCCCAGTAACTTGGCATTTGATAAACATCTGGAGGACTGGATAGATGTGGCAGGAGGGTTTACTTCTTTGCCATGCTGGGGCTTGGGATGCCCAGCTGTTTATCTCACCTTTTCCAGTTTTAGATACACCTAGTTAGAAAGGCACTGGATAACCTGGAAGACTTTTGGAAACCATTTCTGCAGATTTAGAGGTATGATACCATGTGTCCTAGTGTAATCCTGATTTTGCTAATGCCTTGGCTAGGATCATAGGCTGCATAACACCATGGTTGAAACCATCCACTCTCAAGGAGGAATTCATGAGCGAAAATCTCAAATATTTATTTTCTGGAGATATGCTCTTTGGCTCGCCCATGTGTGTATTGCTAAATTACTTTCTGAATAGGCAATAAGCCCTCATCTCTGTGGAGTACCTCTATCGTCGCCTCCAAGTCACTACTACACCTTGTTCTGCTAAGACTGGTTAAGCCAGAAAAGATTTTTTTGGTGTCCAACTAAGACCACTAAGTATATCAAGGTCATACAACCTTCTGAGATGGCCAGGTCACCTACATTGTTGACTCTACTGACAGGCCTGCAGCAGTCCTGCCTTATAGTACTGCTTCTTGAGAAGATGAATGTTCACCAAATTCACCCTAACTTGGAGAACCTCTGCAAGTAACTATGTTGTTCTGGATTTGGTTGCTCTCAGACACATGTTGGGGCTCCTTACCTCTTCCCCCAAAAAGACTGTGCTGGCAGATCAGTCCCATCAGCAGAGCTTTTGGGACAGGCCCAGACATCTGCTAAAAGGGGCAGTAGCTACTTTCCCAGTGCTGGACGCAGATCAGAATTTTACACGTAGCTCTTTTGGAATATGAAGGGGACAGAAGCATTCTGTTCTGATCTGGACCTCAGTGACTTCACCCCACCACCACCGCCACTACCACCTCCTCAGGTATGTTTGTTTCCAAATGGTCACATTGCAGAGGTTTATGCTTTTACGGGGAAGGCTATTGAACAGTCACTGGATACGATGGATGCCCTTTGACACATCAGCATTTGTGGTCCACACTGAAAATGACTCCAGTTTGCCCTGTGTAGGCATCACTTCTAGTACATGGTGCTAACACTTGAGTTTTTTCCAGTACCTGATATCTTCATTAAAGTATTGGCTGAAGAAGTGTCTTTTGATGTTCTCTCATGGCTGGCTTCTCATTGTTCTATCAGAGACTGCATGGCTGTTGCAGTCCTGTGGGTGCTCCCATGGATGCAGCCCCTCTGGATTACATTAATTTGAAGAAGTCCTTTCTGAGCTCAGCTTATAGGAAGTGTTTCATTGGGGCTGAGCTGAACACTCCATTGCCAATCATTTCTGTCCATGGAGATGGATCAGAAGGTCATACTGTTCTTCTCTCGTGTAACCTTGCAGCTCATTGTTCAGTCTTGAATTCTGTCTCTCCTTATGTGCTTGATGGTAATCATGATCTTCATGGTGCTGCTTGCATACCTGAGGGTTTGTGTGTGCTACAGTGTACTTTACGGTGCCAGTAGTGTCAGAGCCACAGTGCCCTTACAGAGACCTACTGTTGATGCTGGAACCCCCATGACCTCATTTCCCCTGGACTGGTGGGCAATGCCTGCCAATCTAATGATGGCCTTTCCTTTTCTGCAGTTGAATTTTATAGCATATTTTGATTATGGATCCTTCATTTGTGTATGTGTGTGTTTTTATTTTTTTTTTTTTTGGGGGGGGGGGGGCAACCTAAAATCCTACATGTGCAAGAGATTGTGGTCTTGCCTGGTAAAAAGGACTTCACTACAGCTAATTAGAGTTCAGACCACTACTCCTTGACCTAAAGGATTTGGAGAAGCAGTGGCCTGTCGGCATATTGCCGGACAACCAGTACATCATATGCATTCTAAATAAGCATAGAGTAACAGTGGTGTACTCCTTGTGTATGAAGTAATACTTGTCTGGCACTGGCCCAGAAACAGGGGTTCTTCTAGCTGCATGTACATCCTTGGAGATATGAGTGAGTGTTGGCAGACACCCAGAGCTGGACCTGTAGTCTTCTGGTCCTCTAAATTCAGAGGAAGTGTCATGTCAGACTCTCCCAGAAGTGGATCAGTCACGAGTTGACCAATTTGCCGCTCAGAACAATGCAGCCTACCCCCCCCCACACTTGATTGATGCAGTAGGGCAAGGTAGACGATAGCAACGGATGTGTCCCCTCTTCTGTGGTACAAGAGTTTTCTGTATGCCTTAGTGCCAGTCCAGATAATCCCATGCTTCATCACAAATTACATGCAAGAAAGACCAAAACTGATCTTGTTTCCATCGATGGTGGTGAATGGCAAGGCTTGAAACCCTCATTTCCATAGTAGTACAGGATTTCCTGTCAGTCCTGTTAAAAAATTGTCCCCTGTGGATGAAGTGAGAACCAGATACACCTCATTGCCTGGCCTCTGATGCACATCTCTTTATTCCAACAGTCTTGTCAACAAGCTGCAGTGAGACAATCCTTGCTACCAGGAAGTCATTCATGTGGTAAGCCTATGCCTTCATATGGAAGCATCTCTCAAGTTGGAGCAGAATGGTACATTGCACCATTACAGTCAGATGATTCTAACCAAAATCAGACAACTGAATGACCTGGGTCTGAGTTATTCCACAGTCTAGATGCATATATCAACTATATTTTATTTATTTGCAGTTTGTTTGCCAGGATAGTCCAGTTGGGCCTTGAAGAACCCATTTTCAATGGAGTCCTGGGGAGAAAAGCTCCAGAAAAATACAAGAATATGACAATACAAAATACAAATATAAACTATAAATGCAAGATAAACATTACACACTTAAGAGGGAATTATAAAACAAACAAAGCAATGAGTTGCCAATAGATTGGCATTATGAGATCCTAGTTAGTATACTGAATTAACTTCATTACAGTTCCTATACAAATATCATGATTCCTACCATTATTATTACAAGTTATTAGACTATAGGAGGCTATTTATAGATATGGTGGCTAGTGAAGAGAACTATGGACGAGGACATTGTGAAGGATGGGAGCAAGAGCATTCCCATTGTGAAGTTAGGTGTGAGTGAAGTAGGGTTTTGAAGACAGGGAGTTTGTCTGTGGTATGGATGAGAGGTGGAAGAGAATTCCAGTGGCGAGCAAGTGAGAAAGAGAGGAGATGGTTGCCTGGTGGATGGGATGGTTTATGTAGTTATATTAGATTCTGGGGATTAGATCTGAGGCATTTATCAGGAAGATGGATTCCGAAGGTGGAGACTAGAGAGGGGTAGAGACAGGGGTTAAAAATGTTTGTGTGCTTGAATCATTGGATATAGGTAAGATAGTTGGGTAGTTCTAGCCAGTTTAATTGATGTAGGAAAATACAGTGATGGGTATTTGATCTTTGGCCAGATGCAAATTTTGAAATTTTATAATAACAGGAGGAGAGCTTTGATTTCAGGGAAGATTGCAGATTGATAAGAATAGAGGCACCATATAGGAGGGAAGGGATGAGGTAGGTAGTAGCAAGAAGAAGCCTGGTAGAGGGAGAGATACAGCGGTTTTGTCGATAATGCATGCCTAATTTTTTATGAGTTTTTTTTTTATATTTATTTGTAGGTGACTGTCAAACTTTAGCTTATCAATGAGAATTCCAAGACGTTTTGCAATAGAGACTGTTTCGAGAGTTGTGTTATTTTGGCTGGTGATAGAGAAAGAGTTTTTGTCTAAGGTGGTGGTTTTGGGAGGGGTGGATATCATTAGTTAAGTGTTGTTTGCATCGAGTGCCAGATGGTTATTTAGCATCCATTGTTCTGTAGAATGGAAGGCTTCTTGAGTAGAGGTGGCAGAACAGATTATAGTGGAGTTGTCAGCATATTGGATGAGGTTGGTGTTGGGGATGTCATGATAGAAGTCATTTATGAAGATATTGAATAGAAGGGGACCTAGGACTGAGCCTTGGGGGGACACCTGTGGGAGTATCCAGGATATTTATATAACTGTTCCTACATGTCATGACCTTGTAGAAGACACAGCTATGTAGTCCACCATCAGCTAATCAAATAATTCTTTATGGAAGTGCTGCATTTCCATTCTGCATTGAGTAACCCAATCAGACTTAAAATTCAGGTGTACCTTTCAGCCATTTGAGTACTGTAGCTCAATAGCTTTTAAGTTAATTTCCTGAAAAACATTATTCCTGCTAGCTATCATCTCTGAGTGCCACATCTCAGAGCCTGAGACTTTCATATGTAGAGTGTGATGTCTGTAGTTTCTCACGAGTAGATTGTCACTCACAATTAATCTGCACTTTCTTCTGAAGGTAGTTTTATTTTGGAGACTTCCATGACTCAGTCTATTAACCTTTCACTTTTCTTCTAGCAGCAGCAATCTGAAGAGAGAGAAGAAGGGGATCTTTCACATTTTAGATGTGCACCCACAACCTGGGTAGTATCTGAGGATGGTGTTTCAGTGTAGAAAGACAAATTGGTTATCTTTTTTTGCTGTGAGAAGAGAAGGCACTTTCCAAGTGGAATGTCATCTCTCTTACTTTCTGCTCTCATTTGGCCACCCTTCCATTGGGAAGTGCTGTGGTCAAGCTTCATTCTAGTAGAGGTGCAGCGACATCCAGTGCTTGCTTCAAGAATTGTATGCATTGCAGTTATTTGTGCTGTGGTCACCTGATTATCTGCACACTCCATTACTAAACCTTCTTGTTTCAACCACACCTTGGGGAGTCAGTCTACTTTTGGGAAGTCTATTCTTCCAGAATTAACTGTGGCCTGGGCTGATCCTCCACTCCTGCCAGTATTACTTGGGCTTCAAGGAACCATCAGAGAGTATCATTATAGTTGGGTACACCAGATAGATTTTTGCAGTATCAGTTGAAGTATTGGAGGGCTCTCCTCGATGGGTCTGAAGCAGCCTCCCACCATACCTCTGGAAGTGAGTAATCCTTCCATCACCAGCAGCTACGGAGCTCCCTTTAAGTTCATTAAGTTTCTGTGTTTTATATTAGTTGTTTAATAATGCAGTATTAAATGTACATTACTTCTTGATTTACAAGGGGTTGTTTGCCTCTGGTTGGACAACACACTAGTAGCATGGGTGCTGATCATCCTTCACAGTTATCTGGTACATTATGTCATGGTGTATCACCTGGATGCACAGACATCCCAGATATGGCAATTGATGAAAAAAATCAGAATTTCAGTTGAAGTACTACCCAACCAAGGATCCATCAAAGAGAAAACCATAGCAGATCTTCAGATACAGGAAGAACATCTCTGTTATTTATGATAAGATCATCCAAAATGTATTCTAAAAAGTAGGACTTATTTATAAAATCATACACTTCCTAATAACACATGGACATAAAACTACACCCTATCTTCTCTTTGGTGTCCTTCCTGTGAGCTGGCCAAACTGGAGCACAGTTGCAATAAAACCGTTAAGTCTGCAAATAGCTACATCAGCTTTTTTAAGTAGTTTTTTATTTATGGAAACTTACAAAGAAATATGGGGAAACAAGTTGTCTCAGCACCCAGTGTTCTGACAGTGCTTTCAAGCACCAAGATAACTTGGCAGTCATTGCAAAGAGTTAAGAATGTGTATGCTTCTCATCCTCTGGAGTACAAAATCCCCTTCTTACCCTGCCTTAAGAAAGAGATTCAATGGTGGTTGAATCAGGTGAGCCACAAACTGGGCCTACCTCTTCAGCACCCCCTGCCATGCAGGAAATGTACACAGATTCCTCAGACCAGGAGTGGGGAGTGACTATGGGCCCCCTAAGAGTCCAGGGCACCTGGCCAGATTCCAGCAAACTGGAGCACATCAGTGTAAGAGAGATGATAGCAGTTCTTCTAGCCATGAAGGTCTTTCAGCCCAAACTGAAACAGGGCCCTGTAAAACTGTTCATAGATAATATTACAGTTCTGTGGTATGTCAACAAGCAGGGGTGGAACAAAATCTTACTTGCTATGCAGACTAGCTCTCCTAATGTGGGAGTGGCCATAAAACAGGGAGTAACACTTCAGGCAGTTTACATCCCTTTAGAACAGAACTCTGACAGACACTTTAAGCAGGTCCGTGTCACAGTCCCATGAATGGATGTTCCACAGGGATGTTTTCTTGGATTTAGTCAACAGGTGGGGTACACCTCAAATAGGTCTGTTTGCCTCCCCCATAAACAACTTCCTTCCTTTTGCACCAGGCTGCCCAACCCTCTGGTGAGGGCAGTGGATGCCTTCTTAATATCTTGGAAGGGGATGTTTCAATATGCACCCCCCCTCCATCTTATTCAGAAAGTCCTGCTGAACAGACCAAAAATCTTGCTCCTGACCCCCTTTTGGCCAAGACAGCATTGGATATTCTTCATGTTTCACTGTTGCAGTCATTACATTTGGGGTTATCTGCTTGCAGGTAGCCATCAGTCGGCCTGATTAACAAAGTCTTGGGTCCTGCGTCGGTTGCTATCTCTTCTTCCATGACGGCAGGTTGTCAGGGGTATAAAACATGCAGCCGACTCCATTACATCAGTCTTTCTTGCCGTGCGGTGCCCGAAGCAGAAGCAGTTTGCAAGTGCCAGTCGGCCGACACCTGAAATTTTCATTTTTGAGTTTCAGAACTGAAGTCTTCAACCAAAGCTAAGAACCCCATTGGGGAAACTTTTTCTTGCTCCTTACCGATGTCAGTAAAAGTTAATAATTGCATTACTTGTGGAAAGCAAATACCTCATAAAGATTTTCATTCGTACTGTATTCCTTGCCTAGGCCCTGACCACGACGTACCTTGCTGTCGGTTTTGTGCTTTATTTCATCAGCGCATTATCCGTCACCAGTATATTTTCGCTTCTAAATATTTCGGTTTTTGGTTTAATTATCCAGCAATGTCGTCGGTTGGCCATCCGACTACCGGGTTTCTGAAAAAACGCAAAGCTAAAGACAGAGACAGGCTGCCGAGGTCCAAAACTGCTGACGACACTTCTCCTAAGCTGGTACTCAGTGAAGCCCTTTCGCAGCTCCTGATACCCACTACTTCTGATTTGCAGGCCTCTACTGAGACCCATACGGAGTCCGGTATGCTGCAAGATGCTTTAATTATGGAACCCACGGATGTCTCTACCTTGGATGGGTCCAGAGCCGCTGTGCAGGCACCGGCTTCTGAGGGTGTATTCAGGCCTACAGACTTGCATTTTAAACCCACAACTCCTTCTTTACTTAAGCCTAAATCACGATCCATGCCAAAAAAACGATGCCCAGGCCACATGCTCAGGCCTCTATGCCAAAAAAAAAAAATGATAGGAATGGCTGAAGATCTAATAACTGTAATCAGGGGTAGCCACCCCCCCCCCCTTCTAAGAGGCCTAGGACTGAAGTTGATTATGAATCTTCTGATCAGGATTCTGTTTTTTTCTGATTCTTCTGATGATCTGGATTTGCCCTTATCTACTTATGAAGATTTTGATGCAGAGGACTCCATTTCCTCTGCTTCCCCCTCCTGAGGATTTTTCTTTTGGGGAAACCTTACATACTCTAAGGGAGCATTTCCACTAGGAAAGCCATGATTTTTCTGATTCAAAAAAGAGGTTTAGGGATTTCCTTCTCCTACCTCAGCATAGATATTTAGCTATTCCTCCTGTACTAGACATTGTTGATGATACCTTTTCAGAATCTAGTTTGGCCCCTGATTCTCTGCCTCCTGCTCCCAGAAAACCTGACAGATACTACAAGGTCCCTGAGTCCCACAAGTTCCTTTTTAAAAATCCTATTGCAGATCCAGAGACTATTTCACAGGGGCCCAAGGGCATTAAGGCTTCTACTGCTAAAAATCCTACCCCTTCTGATAGAGACTCCAGGGCCCTGGATAGATGGGTAAGAAGGTTTGCACTTCTGCAACCCTGGCCATTAGGGTTTTAAGCTGCCAGTTTCATATATTAAAGTATCAGCAACATGTTATTGGACTGCTTAAACAGAAAATGATGTTGATTCCTGACTGTGTGGAAAATAAAGAACTACAGGATTTAATGCATTCTGCTGAACAAGTTGGAAAACATACTTTGCAATGTGGTTTTGATTCATTAGAGGCCTCTTGCAGGGCTTGCTGTTACTGGGTCTGTGCTCAGAAGGCATGCTTGGCTTAAAGAGCAATCTTTGCCTGATCATGTTAAAGCTAAATTGCTGGATGCTCTTTTAAATCAGGACCGCCTGTTTGGCAACAAGGCTGAGGAAGTTCTTAAAAAGATGGCAGATAAAGCTAAATCTATGCAAACTGTTAAAGATTTTTTTACAAGTTCAGCCTCCTAGATTTAGTAGGCAATGGCCCTCTAAGAATTGGTCCTTTCCAGCCCCTTCCAGGTCTTCTGAAGCCAAACCCAGACACAGCAAAAAACCCAGGTTTCAGTCCCAGAGGACACGCAGAACTAAGCAGTGGGGGCCTCCACTTCCAAATCTGGGAATAATAAGACTGCCCCCCTATGGTGAACTGTCTCAATGACTTCCTTTTAAAATTTCCAGTTATCAACTGACTGCCCCTTTGGGGGGGAAAGATTGCTCTTCATGCAAAGAATTGGGCACTCATTACCCAGGACAAATGGGTTTTAAATATAGTGTCCCAGGGATACAGATTTCACTTCCACATGTTGCCAACACCAAGCAGGTGGCTGGACCTACCCTCAAATCAGTGGGCAGAGGCCCAAAAACAAGTACTTTCTCTCATAAGCATGGGGGCTATTCAACAGGTACCAGAAGAGGAAAAGGGACAAGGGTTCTACTCGAGACTTTTCCTGGTACCCAGAAAAGACAATTCATGGCGTCCTATCCTGGACCTCTCTACTCTAAACACTGTTTTGGAGATTCCAAAATTCAAGATGCTGACTCTTCACCAATTACTTCCTATGCTAGGCAAAGATGCCTGGTTGGCAACACTAGATTTAAAAGAAGCATATCTGCACATCCCAATCAGGGAATCTTGCAGAAGATACCTACGCTTCAAAGCAGGCTACACACACTATCAGTTCTCTGCACTGCCCTTTGGCTTATCTACTGCACCCAGGGTATTCACAAAGTGTCTAGTTCCAGTTATTACATTTTGCAGGCAAATAAATATTCAAATATACCCATACCTGGATGATTGTCTAATTCTGGCAGAAAGCCAGGACATACTTTTGAATCATCTGGCCTTTGTACAAAGGGTTTTTAACTTGTCTGGGGTACACCATAAATTAAAAAAAATCACACCTGGTACCCTGTCAATAAATTATATTCCTGGGAGCAAGCTTGAATACAACTTCCCCGATGGCTTACCTCACGCCAGAGAAACAAATCCATTTGACATCATACTTCAAACAAGTGGCCACAAAAACCCTGCTGTCTGCAAGACAAATACCACAAGCTTTGGGGTTCATGGCCTCCTGCATTATTCTAATTCCATATGCAATATTTCATATGAGGAAACTACAGTGGAATCTAAAAAGCCTATGGTGTGAACATTCTCAAGACCTAGAAACAATGATTCCTATCATACCTTGCCTACACCTAGAGTTCCTTTGGTGGACAGAGGACTGCCACCAAAACAAGGGACTACCTTTTACACCACCCTCTGCTACCAAAACCCTAACAACAGACACATCAGACTATGCATGGGGGGCTCACCTGGCAGGGAAGTGCATTCAGGGCAAATGGAACCCAAGTCAAATGCACCTGCATATCAATCAAAAAGAAATGTTAGCTGTACAGAATGCTTTGACAGCCTTCAAGGTCCACATTCTTCCAGGATAACTAATGGTAAAGATGGACAACACCACTGGTATGTGGTGCATAAACAAGCAGGGGGGTACACATTCTTACCCCCTCTGCAGACTAGCCATGGCATTGTGGAACACAGCCTTGAGCTACCAAGTGCATCTAAAAGCTCAATTCCTGCCAGGAAAGTTAAATACACTGGCAGACAGACTAAGCAGAAACCTCATGGACCCACACAAGTGATAACTGGAACCAAGGATTTTCAACATGTTGACAAGCAAATGGGGGAGCCCAGATATAGACGTGTTTGCCTCTCCCCAGAACTACCAATTGGACAAATTTTGCACAAGGACACCCCACAAACAAGCCTGGAAAGTGGATGCTCTGTCCTTCAGCTGGAAAATCCTATCAGTCTATGCCTTCCCCCCTCTGCGTCTGCTATCCAAAGTACTACTAAAAATCAAACAGGATAAACCAAGGATGACTGCGCCAACACTGGCACCCCCTCCTGCGCAGTGTGTCATGGTTATCTCCATGGCACCTGCCTCAGACTCCTTCCCTGCTGTCTCAGCAGGAGAACCAGATTCTGCACCCTCAGCTTCTTGCACTGAACCTTGCAGCCTGGCTAATTACTTAATCTCTCCTTTACCATTCCTTAGCAAACCTGTGATGGATATCATTTTAGAGGCAAGGAGGCCTAGTACTAGAAAATCTTATGCTGAAACATGGAAAAGATTCTGTGCCTGGAACCAGTCTCAATGGATGAGCACAGCCATGCCCAATTTACCTCAGATTTTACAATACTTAACTGAGATGCTTCACAAGGGCCTGTCTTTTTCCTCCATTAAAATCCACACCTCAGCCATTTCAGCTCATTATCGGTTCATAGGTTCATAGTTTAGTACTAGGCTAACTGCCCCTGCGAGCCATTTTAAGCCTAGCCAGTTATCCCTTGTGAGACTCAAACCCTGCAGCTTGTGTTTGTAAGGCAAACACCTTAGCCATTAAGCCACCCTCCCAACCCCCAAAAATGTTGTGTTACCATCATCTATTTCACTAGTAAGTCTTGAAGCCAGGACCCTATGTACTACAGTCCAAGCAACATTCCACTATGCTAAATCAGCAGACACAGAACCTCCCCGCTTCTCTCATCCACTGCTCAAGCAGTTCCTTAGAGGAGCTAAAAATTTGAGACCACCCAAGAGAGCTCCAACCCCAGCCTGGGATCTTAACTTTGTCTTGGAGAAACTCACTGTACCTCTTTTCGAGCCAGCTGCTACTGCAGACTTAAATTTCTTTCTTGGAAAACAACTTTCCTTTTAGCAATCACTTCAGCTAGAAGGGTATCTGAATTACAGGCCCTTATGGCAGTGGAGCCTTTCATCATCTTTCATGCAGACAGCGTATCCCTCAGAACCAGTCCATCCTTCATGCCCAAGGTGGTATCCAGTGTGGCTCTTAATCAGTCCATTTATTTGCCAACCTTCTTTCCCAAGCCACAGAATAAAAGAGAACGGATACTGCATTCCTTAGATGTGCACAGACAACTTAGATTCTACTTGGACAGGACTAAACCTCAAAGAAAATCTGAACAACTGCTGGTGGCATTTGCTGCAGGGGCAGAAGGGAAGGCTATTTCAAAGCAAACCATTTCTAAATGGATAAGCCATTGCATTAATTTCTGCTGTAAGCACCATGGAAAACCTATCCCCAGGGAATCAGACCTCACTCCACCAGGGCTGCATCTACCTCTACAGCCTTTCTCAGAGGCGTCCCTACCAGGGACATCCTAGAAGCTGCTACCTGGAGTTCTGTACATTCTTTCACCAAGCATTATAATTTGCCAATTTTCTCTAAGTCCAGAGGTGGCTTTACCACTGCAGTCTTGCAGGGACTTATAGCAGGCCCTAATGCTATCTAAATTCCTCCTCCTAACCATAGCTTTGGGAATCCACCCAAATGTAATGACTGCAACAGTGAAACATGAAGAACATAGTACAGTTGTGTACACTTACCATAAATGTAGATGTTTGAGTGTATTCACTGTTGCATTCTTGGTTACCCTCCCTCCAGCCCCCTTACTTCTTTTGGCTATACCTCTTCTTTCCTTTACTATGCTTAAAAGCCTTTTTGGTGTAGTTGCTTTTTTGTTGTAGGTATATCTTTGTACTTCTATATTTAATTGCTTCCAATTAGGGGGGCACCTGACATCTGGGGCAAGAAAAACTGATGTAATGGCATTGGCTGCATGTTTTATACCCCTGACGACCTGATGTCATGGAATAAGGGACAGCAACCAACGCAGGACCCAAGACTTTGTTAATCAGGCCGACTGAGGGCTACCTGTAAGCAGATAGCCCCAAATGTAATGACTGTAACAGTGAATACATTTGAACATCTACATTTATGGTAAGTGTACACAAATGTACTTTCTCCCTCCTTCTGCATTTACCCAAGGGTAGTCACCACAAGTTACCCTACAGATTGGACCTTTTCACACAGGGCAAGGGATCTCTAATCCAACCACACTGGCAATCTCTACACCTCACCCTGTGGGTGATAGAATTCTGAACCCTTACAGACACCTATACAATGAGGATGTGCTCACAGTCCCGCAGGAGGCCAGGAAACCTAATACGAGGAGATCTTGTGTATCCAAGTGGAAAGGATTCTCCATATGGTGTCTTCAGAGACAGTTGGACCCATTACAGAGCGAACTCCCTTTGGTACTGTCCTATGTGTGTGAACTTTTTCAGACAGGATTAGCTTACTCCATCAAGGCTCATCTGTCTAGCCCTGGAGCCCCCTCTGGCTTCCAGACTGCCTGCAAAGTTGTTTTTAAAAGGAGTGCTGTATCTGAGGCCCCCCAGTTAACCTATCCCCCTCCCTGAGATTCAAATTATGTCTTGGAGAAACTTACGGTACCCCCACTTTGAACCAGCATCTATGGCTTCTCTGAAATACTGCACATGGAGAACAGTACTCTTTGTGGCCTTGACTTTGGCTCATATTCCACCTAGATAGGGTAACCTTTAGGACCAATCCATCTTTCATGCCCAAGGTGGTCAATGAGCTTTCCTTAAACCAAGCCGTCCACCTCCCCACCTTATTTGCCCACCCATAAAGTGACAGTGAGAGAGTCTTACACTCCCTTGATGTGTGCAGACAGCTTAAGTTCTACCTGGACGAGACTAAGTCCTTCAGGAAATCTGACCAGTTGTTTGTCTCTTTCCACACCAAAGCCCTGGGGAAAGCCATAACAAATCAGACAGTTTCAGCCTGGATTTCCAGGGCTGTTACCTTCTGCTGTGCACAGCATGGGAAATCATTGGGATCCAAGGTTAAAGCACACTCCATTAGGGCTATGGCCTCTTCAGGAGCCTTCTTCAAAGGTTTGGACATCTCTGCCATTTTAGAGGCAGGTACTTGGACATCTGTCCACACATTCACCAAACATTACAAATTTGACCAAATCTCTAGATCCAGGGCTGGATTTGCCAGGGCTGTCCTCTGTGGATTCATAGAGAATTCCTCCAAACTATCACCCTCTTCCTCACAGTGTGCTTTGGCACTCACCCAAGAGCACAGAATACTGCAACATGTGAATAGAAGGGCATAGAATAGTTGTGTGAAATCTTACCATAACCATAGATGTCCTTCTCTTCCATGTTGCAGTATTCCTTCCCTCTTTCCTGCCCCTCCTGTTTAACATACCATGTGATGTTGTTAATCTTCTTTCCATTAATCACTGATGGGGTTCAGTTCCAAGCCCTCGGAACAGAGTCAGACTTTTACCAAGCTCACGCGAGCCAAAAACTCTCGAGCTAAGCTTCTACCCAGAATGCCCTTCTCCCTGTTACATCAGATCTTGTTTGTCAGATAGCCGTAAAGCCATGTTTCAGGCGAGCTCTCAGCTAAGTGGAAACTTATTTGATATTTTTTGTGAAAAACTTTTTGATATTTTCTTTTAGTGAGTGAGTAGTATTTCTAGTGTTTTTCTACTGTCAGACCTTGATCTTTTCTTCCTTGCTCTACCTGTTGATAAACTTTCAAGTACCATTATTGGTACGGCCTTCTCCCCTTACCCTTGTGATATTCCTTCAATACCATAGCTGGTATTTCTCTTTTCCTTCCTAGCCTGTTAGTGTTTTTCCAGTAAGACATTTCTGTTTTACTCATATATATTGATATAGTGATACGACTATGCTGTTTTTTTGAACTGTGTTTACGTACTAGTACATACTTGTTTCATTTTGTCCTTAAAGTGGTGTCTCTCTGTTAAAATGTCGGATAAGAAAGGTACTTCAGGGTTTAAGCATTGTGCTTCATGTAATGGCAAGTTACCTAATAGCGATTCTCACGATGATTGTGTATATTGTTTGGGGGTGCCCCATCTTTTGGTGCAACCTCCCTGTGACATTTGTCAGTGTTTCAGTCAACGTACTCTGAATGAGTGCAAAAATAAACTGATACTGAAAGAGTTACTTAAGTCTCCCTTCTCAGTGGCCATTTCTGTGATGGAGGTCTCAACCCCTCCTACAAATGACAAAAAAGAGGTCCCACTCGGTTCCCTCCTCACCCTTGGGTGATCAGGGTAGCCTGTGAAATCAAAGGTCCCCAAGTTGTCCTCGGAGCATAAATCTGCCTCTACGGCTCTGTCCTTGTCGGTTCTGAGCATCTCGAAACCTACGATACTGGAACCAGCTTCGGCACCGATCCTGCCTCCGGCAACAAAGATAGACCTCACTACACCTACCACAACTTTGACACCTATGGCCACTACGGCTCAGGGCAAGCCTTTGATGCCTTCATATGTTCCGATATTGGAATGTTCCGCTTCGGCTCTGAGTGCCACTTTGGCACCAAGCTTTTTTTCGACCAAGTTGGATTTGACCCCATTAATCATGGTCTCAAACTTGAGACATTGGTGCTGGCAGACTTTGTACCATGGATCCAATACTCCCCTTCCATAGATCTATTCTTGGGCCAGATGTATAGCCCATTCATTGCCCGTTCATTGACCTCTCCATCCGGAGTATCCACTAGATCCACCAGGAGCCTGTCAGAACATGATGTGGTGTGTCTTGTGGACCAGCTGTTGGCAGTCAGGGGGATTACCCACACTTTCTAAGAAGCATCCACCTGCAGCACTTGGGTTGGGTTCTCCAAGGACTCCTTCTTACACTCTTCCTTCTTCCATTCTGGTTCCGAAACTTTCTACTGTGGCATCATTCTCGGAACCCATCACCTCGGCACCTATAGTGGACCTCACTGAGGCTCCAGGTTCGCCCCTTTGGTCCTCAGTTCCTGCGGAACCAGTCCTTCCTCAAGCTAGGTATTGGAGGGCAGGCACCTTGGCTTGGGGCACGGTTCCGTGTTTGTCTTTAGTTCCATCCTCAGTGCTGATAGCAACGTCCGCACCGATCCTGCTTGAGGCTCCATCCTTGGGGGCGGGTTCATCGGAGTGGGGTGTAACCCCAGTCCCAAGGTCGTCTTTCTCAGTTCTGGGCTCAAATCCCTCTTTAGGCAGACTTGCTTTCCATGTGATGGAGAGGGCTCTTGCTTCTGGAAGCACTCCTTTGATGTCAGAACCCCAGTTTTTGCTCCCTGAGCTGCAGCTGCCACAGACCATCACCCCCCCCCCAGGGCACCAGGCAGAGAAGCTGCAGGACACCCCTGTTCAGGGTACCCACTGTTCTGATTCCTCCTCAGAGACCCCCACTGAGGAGCCTCCTCGAAAGAGGATGTGCAAGAGGAAGCACATGGACTCACCCGAGGAGTCTTTAACGGAAGACACGGATTTCGATGAGGGTGAAGGGTCCCCACATTCACCTCTTGATGACATCTCCTTTGGAGACATCCCAGAAATGCTAAATCAGAGAGGTGACTGGAAGCCCTCCAACCCTTCATCTGAGGAGTCCATGTTCCTGCAGGCTTTCCGTGCCCAGCCTTCTACCTCTTGGGTGACCCTGCCTGCAGACGAGCTCATCCAGCTTGTCATGCAGCACGCTTGGAAGAACCCTGATCCATTGAGGTGATCCCTCAGAGACCTGACAAAATTCTTTCCCCTCCCAAGGAGAACCCACATTGGTCCAGAGGGTTACCAGTCGATGCTATGGTAGTGGCGGCAGCCACGAAAAAGGACTTGGCTGAAGAAAGTCCTGCTGTCCACTCACCAAACAGGAATCCCGGTTGGTGGACAGACTTGGGAAGCGAGTTTTTGCATCAGGGACCTTTGCTATACAGTCACTGAACAATTTGGCACATTGTACGGGGCTTGATCTCCGAACTCTCTGGGTCACTCGCAGGACAGGTGTCTGACAAGGTCAGGGACAAAGCCTTGAGCTCGCAATCCTGAAATCGATCTTCAACTCGTCCATGAGGTTGTTATCACATGCAACCAAAAAGGCGGCAAGAGCAGCAGGTTCAGGCATTGTCATGAGACGTCATGCCTGGATGCACATTTGTGACCTAGCGGACCCCTTCAAGTCTTCCTTTTTGAATGCTCTCATCAAAGCATCTTCCCTTTTTGGCTCCAGCGTGAAGGACATGCTAGCCAGGTGCAAGCAAGACCCTGTCTGCCATAGGCCTAAAGTTTTCCAGTCCTCAACGTTCCTTCTCCAGGAATCAGAGGAGTGAAAAAATGTGGCACAATAAATCTCAGGGTCCTTTCCTTTGCATGTGGTAATGATACCCCCATGGGCAGGGGGGTAACAGTTCCTCAAGATGCCCCTACAGAGGCATAGGGGGTCCTCATATCCAAGGCTCCAGGGACTCCTCCTATGGACACCCTTACCAACACTCCTAAGGAGCAGCTCGATTACCTCTGGAAGCAGTCGGGGTCATTTTTCTCTGCACCAAGCTGCCTGGCAATCTATCATTACTGATCATTGGGTGCAGAGTATAATCAACAGAGGTTACACTATCCCCCTTTCTTGTCAACCAAACCTTCCAAAAAAGCTTCTCTACATTCCAGACAGTAAAAGGGAAGAAGCAGCTTCAGAGATAATAAAGCTATCTCAAAAAAGAGTCATCCAATTAGTACCACCAGACCAATGTGGATCCGGATTCTACTCAAGATTCTCTTTGGTGCCAAAAAAGACAGGTGACTGGAGACCCATTTTGGATCTCAGCAGCTTGAATAAGTCTGTCACCAAAACCAAACTCCGGATGGTCACGGTTCAGTACATTCTCCCTTTTTTAAGTGAAGGCGATCGGATGTGCTCGATAGATTTCCAGGAATGCGTATTACCACATCAAAATGGACAAACGCTCCAGGAGTCTGCTTTAGTTCTGGCTAGGGGCCAGTCATTAGCAATTTCGTGCCCTGCTGTTTGGTCTCTCTGCAGCCCCCAGAGTGTTCACGAAGTGCATGGCAGTGGTCACAGCTCATTTGAGACTACAAGGATTCCGGGAGTTTTCATATTTGGACGACTGGCTCCTCACTGCCCACACCAAGCATCTTCTGGTAACTGCACTGCATTAGACACTCTCTGTCTGGCAAAAATTTGGGGCATCACAGTACATTGGGAAAAACCTTACTCCTATACAACAAATAGAATTCATTGGAGCAGTTTTCAATACCCGGTCCTGTCTAGTGTCACTCCCAAATCACAGACTCCAGTTATTGAGGCTCCAGCTCCAGTGATACTCTGTCAAACAAAAGTTTCAGCAAGGGAGGTTCTTCAGGCCCTAGGATCCATGGCAGCTTCAATTCCAATACTGCCCTTAGCAAAGCTACACATGCGAATCCTGCAATGGCTCCTTCTTTGACAGTGGTTCCCGAACTATCACCCCCCTCAGTTACCAGATTCACATAACCAACATCTGCAAGCAGGACCTTCTTTGGTGGATGAGGCAAGATGCAGAACTTTGGAGTCCCCATTTCAAGCTCCTCAGCCCAGGGCATTGTGACCATGGATGCTTCCCTGATCTGGTGGGGAGCCATTTCCAGGGAAAGACTGTCCAAGGCGCATGGTCCACCTCAGAGGCCCACCTGCATATCAACATTCTAGAACTGAGAGCGATGCTATTAGCGTTGCAGGCTCTTCATCCGGTTCTCCCTTCTGGGAGAATTGCAGTTCAGTCAGGCAAGATGTCAGTGGTCTGGTATATCAACAAGCAAGGCGGAACCAAGTCCTACCCCCTATGTTGAGAGGCCATGAGAATTTGGCAGTGGGCAATAGCTTCCAACCGCTTTCTTATAGCAACGCATATCCCAGGGAACTCCAATGCAGTTGTGGAGAAACTGAACAGATGCATCTTCCTGCCTCACGAGTGGTCCCTCAACCCCAAGGTAGCAACAGAAATCTTCAGCCACTGGGGTCAGCCATGCTGCGATCCTTTCAACTCCCCATCGAACAACAAGTGCAGCAGCTATTTTGCCCTGTTTCCCCTGGAGGGGGAGTTCCCAAGGGATGCCTGATCCACGATTGCCCACGGGGCTTCTTTACACTTATAATCCCATTCCTCTGATTCCACAATTCCTACAGAAAGCTCTTTGGTTGAGATGTAAGCGATCCTCATAGCCCCGTTCTGGCCTCAACAGGTTTGTTTCCCCTTCCTTTGGCCTCACCTAGTATACCCTCTGTGGATTCTGGACCCTCTTCCAGATATTATTACTCACCCGCAAGGGTTGAGCCACCCAAATCTATCCAGTCTCAAGCTAACGGCTTGGTTTCTCCACTTCTGTTAGTTGCCAGGCAAGCTAATGTTACCTCATCTGTTCTGGACATCATTCTGGCCTCTCATAAACCATCCACCAGAAGACTATGTCAGGATAAATGGAAAAGGTTCTTCATCTCATCTAAGGATAGCATTCTAGACCCGTATTCAGCTCCAGTGACTGCGGTGCTGCAATACCTGTCTTAAGTTCTTTGATAATGGAGCCTCTGCCTTTACCGTACGAGTACACCTGGCGGCAATTTCTATTTTCCACAGTGGTATAGATGGCACCCCTGTCATCTCCTTACACCTGTGCAAAGCCTTTCTCAAGGGAACGTCTAATATCAGGCCTCCTGTCAGACAGCCTGTGGAATCATGGAACCTCACTTTAGTCCTTCAGTCTTTGACTCAGAAACCCTTTGAACCTGTAGCGAAGTGTGATCTAAAGTTCTTGTGCTGGAAATCTTTGTTCTTAGTAGCCATCACATCAGCCAGATGGGTCTCGGAGCTGCAGGCATTGTGTATCAAGAGGCCTTATCTGGTCTTCCATAAAGACAGAGTATCACTCCAGACGAACCCATCCTTCCTTCCCAAAGTTGTTTCTGATTTTTCCATTAACCAGACCATTGATCTACCAGTGTTCTTTCTGAATTTTTCCAATAAAGGAGACTACTGCCTACATTCCTTGGATGTACTTAGGCAACTGCGATTCTACCTAGACAGAACCAAGCCTATCCATAAGTCTGAACAGCTTTTCATCTCCTTTTCTTGGCCTAGAATGGGAAATTCTTTTCCAAGGTTACATTATCAAAATGGCTAAGGGACTGCATACGTTTTATCTATTTGCTCACAAAACAACCTATGCCAAAGGTTAAAGCTCACTCCACTAGATCTATGGAAACATCTGTAGCTTTCCATGCAGGGCTTCCATGGATGACATTTGTGCAGCAGCCACTTGGGCTAAACCTCATATCTTTAGCAATCATTACAAATTGGACTTGGTCTCCAGGGGGAGAGCTGCCTTCAGCTCAATGGTACTCAGGAATGTTCTTCCATAAGGGCCGCCCATGGTACTCAAGGTAGCTTGGGATTCTGTCCCATCAGTGATGAATGGAAAGAAGATCAACAACATCAGATAAAGAAGTTATGTCTTACCATAACTTTCCATCTTTGTTGTTCATCTTCTTTCATTCATCACATCCCACCCTCCCCCACCAAAGGCTCTTGGGGGATGCTTTGGGTCCAAGTGGTGTCGTAGGGTATTTGCACAGAATTGGCTTTGGCTTTACTTCTCTATCTCTAGCAAAATTGATCTGAGGTAATAGGGAGAAGGGCATTCTGGGCAGAAGCTTAGCTCGAGAGGTTTTGGCTGGCGCAAGCTTAGTGAAAGGTCAACTCTGTTCTCAGGGCTCAGAACTGAACCCCATCAGTGATGAATGAAAGAAGATGAACACAGATGGAATGTTATGGTAAGACATAACTTCCTTTTTCCTTCTTGGATGGTGGCACAAGACTTGCACAGCTTGTCCTAGGACTGGGGTCCAACTGGGGCACTCAGTTCTAAGATCTTGTGCATGAAGACATCACTTTTATAGCCCATGCTCGTCTAGCCACGTCAGATGTCCCACACACCTAGCAGTGACTACAAATTTTTGAAGACTGGCCAGACATTCGGGTAGCATGAGGAGGAGACCCAAGAGTACAGAATACTGCAACATGAAAGAGAAGGACATCTATGTTTATGGTAAGATTTTACGTAACTATTTTTTCTATTGTATGTTCATCATAGTTGGCTCAATTGACCACATCTGAGTTTTCTCAGGATGTTAACAGTGCATCATTTAAGTCAACATTACCAAGCCCCTTTATTACCCACAAGTAGTGAATGGTAAAGCAGCATTGAAGCTGTTGTAAATCTGTACTTCCACATTTCTTGGATGGTGCAGTGGTGCAGCGGTAGCATTGTCGCTTCACAGCAAGAAGTTCTGCTATTCAATTCTCGGCTGAGGTGCCTTCTGTGCGGAGTCGGCATGTCCTCCCTGTGTTCATGTGGGTTTCTTCCCACATTAGAAAGACATGCATCTGGGGTGTTTCTCCCAGGGCCTCCGCTAAAAATTGGCTTCGTTCCAAGTCTGGCTTTCCTGGTTAACAAATGTTAAATAAATATATAAATTTTATATGTAATTTCAGTCATTTTGTGAAACAGTAGGCAAACAAAAAATTCTTCATGGCACGTGATTATAACTAATTGGTTAGAGGTTTACAGCAGCAAATAAATGTATGAGTACACATTACTGAGTAAGTATTTCACTTTTTGAAGTACAGACACAGTCGTTTCCTACTTTTCTGTTTTCATATTGACTCCAGTCTTTTTATTTTTTTCCTTTTGCTTATGATTTGACATCGTTTGAATTTGTATACTATTTATTGTTGTCATGCTTTATATTTATATATTGCTTGTCATTATTATCTTTTTCATTTTAGGTTTGCCAGCAGGCTTCCAAGGTATTAGTAGCGGAGAAGATTCCATGAAGAGTTCATTTGATGCGATTACTTTTGAAATAAGACTGTTTGAATCATTTCCTTAATAAGATAATAAAGAGGAAATGTAAAGTCCTGTAATGTCTTTATGTACATAATGAAAGTTTGTAATAAAATTTTATATATTTTCTATTTGTTGTGGAAATTAGGTTTGCATTTGAAGACCAAATAGTTAACTTTTTTTGTATGCCAGCCACACCTGACATCAGTGTCTACCCTCTTGGCCACTCTATAGACCCACTCACTCCCATGGAGCAAGAGTCCTAGAGCTATATGACCTATTTGTTCACCAGGGATGATAGCAAAGTGTTCTGGGAGGGGGAACCATTATCCAAATTGTAGGGACCAGGGTATTGTAGTTAGTGCCTAACACAGGAACTGTCATCCAAACTGTAGGGACCAGACTTTTGTGGGTAATGCCTAACATCCCCTGTGCATGCCTAGAGCATCAAAATGACTGGCATGCAGTGGGCTTCTGCAATGTGCTTACATATAGCCCTTACTCTATTATAAACAGTACCCTGTCATGATTGCCTGTATCCACTGGAGATTGCATAGGTTTATAGATTTGTACTATTCTACCTGCCCTTGTGGATGATTTTAAGCCTAGTCAATTACCCTATGTGAGAGTCAAACTATGCACCTCGTGTCTGTAAGGTAAACACCTGTACCATTATGCCAACCTTCCACACGGGATTCCACCTTGGCAAGTGTTCTCGGGCACATGCCCCATCCCTTCCCCCATGAAGAGAGGTAAACTGGCTTAGCCATATCATTCCTCTTCTCCTCCACACCAACTTCAAGAGGTGCTTGAGTCACTTATTCAGATTGGGCCATCTGGGATCATAATCAGCACTTTATCCGTGTATGCCAATGGAGAAGGATAAATGTTTAACTAGTTACTGGATTTGAAGTGACTAGAGTTTTCATGTGTGTGTCTGTCTTGACAGAGAGATGGTGTGCATAAAGTTCTTTAGTTAAGGAAGCAAAATATATGAGTAGAGACATCAAACCAAGGTAGACGTCATTCTTCCTGACAGTTCTGGTTATTGGAGATAGAAGCTGTGAGATTCATATCTCTCAACCTCTTGGAGCAAGAAATCTGGACAAAGCCATAAATAAAAGTGGGACAAAGACCCAAAAATAGGGACAATTTTTAAAGACTGCTCTTACAATCTTAGAAAGTTGATAGAATGACAGGTTTTGCATTATCGTGAATTTTCTGAAGGGTATGAAGTATGAAACTCAAATGTCTGTCATTATTTTCTAACTTCAGTCTTTAATGTTTTGCCACTAATTTGCCAAAAACCACAATTTTATGAAAAACAGACCAAACATATGAGGCATAAATCTGGGCATTCTGCAAAATCTCTACAGTTGAGATGTATGAGATCATACAACAAAGTATGAGTTATGAGAGGACTTTATTTGTGATATTGTCTGCATGGGTTGTAAATGTGAGTGAAGGGTGAAGTGTTACACCCAAGCGTTTGTATTCAGACACAAATGAGATAGTGTTATTTTGTATGTCATTAAGCAACATGGGTTGTAAGCCAGTTACCTTATATAGAGAGGTGAGTAGTAGTATACTAGTTTTTTGTAGGTTTAATGAGACATTTATTATTTAACTGTTGGCATAAGTTTAGAAAACATGTTGACTTTGAGATTGTAAGTCAGCATGGGGCTTATTAGATTCTATAAGTAAGATGTCATCTGTGTAATGAGTCATTTCAAGTCTAGGTAGCTCATCAGTTAAGTCATTAATGAAAAGAGGGGAGGGCCTAACACTGCGTCCTCAGGAACCTGCACATTGAGTTTACCAAGGGATGGTAAATGATTGTATTAGATTTTAAAGTACCTGTCTGTCAGGCATTTCTTAAACCAATCAATGGTATTGGCTCCAAAACAGTGCCGTTTGAGTTCAAAGAATAATATGCTATGGTCTTTAGATTCAAAGGCGCTTGTTATATCAATAAGTACTCCCACAGTTAGGTACCCTCATTCAAATTACAGTAGATATTGCTTGAGGCTGAGAGAAGTGCTGTTGTGTTAACAGCTGCAGGTATTGTACAGTCATACAGCTTGCTGAAATAGGCCAAACTATTGCTGTGTTTAAATATTAATTATTTGTGAGTTTTTCAAATACTTCACAATGGGAGTGAGGCTAAAGATGGGTTGTTACTCTTTATAGTCTCCAAGAGATTATACTGGAGTGTTTAAGTCTGGGGAAGTAACCCTGATATTAGTGAGAGACTAAAGATGAGACAGACTGATTTTGCAATGTAGTCAGCAGAATTAGTAAGGAAACCCAAACAAAGGGAAGGATTTTAAACTTTTAGGAGTTCTGTGGGTTATTTTAGTAAAGTAGAAAGTAACAGTATATTCTGCTAGTGGATAGAACTGTGGTGCGTTATTGCTTAGGTGTTGTGTGTTGCAATTTAAAGTGTAAAAACTGTTAGTTACGGCTTTTATAGAAGAAGAAAGGAAAGATTTATACCCTTTGCCCAAGTTAAAGTTGCAGATTAAGGGGATGCAAATGGAGTGTGGAAGCCAGTAATTTAACTGGTTAGGTTTTTATTTTTTTTCCACAAAATCTTAGGTGTACTAGAGGTGATTTCCTGTTTTTTTCTTAAGAATTGTGCTTTGGCAGAGTTGGTGGATATTCTTGTCACTTTTCTTTATGACAGGTAATTGCATTTTTATTGGTTATCAAAAGATTACTGTTTCCATGTCTTCCATTCCAGGTCTGTGTCTTTCATCATATTTAGGAGGTCTGTATTAATCCTATGGCAGGATTGTCCTGCCAGTCTGTGATGAGTTGTTTGGAAGAGAAGATTTTGGATGCAAGAGAGAATGGAGGTAAAGTGGTCCAGGGGAGTATTAGGGTCAGTTGAATTATAAAAGTCTGTCCGGCCAATAGAAGCTAGCATAGTATTACAATTTGCTATTTTTTGGACAGGAATGGTCTGCTAATCACTGTTTGCGATGTTATTTTATTTTAAAAGGCAATATAGTGAAAATGAAGAATGATCACTGAAGCTGGAATTTTTTTTCCAGGTTCATTGAAGGACATACTTTAGACCACCCACCCCTTGTGGATAACCTGTAAGCATGCTGTTTGGTAGCCTGTCAGTCATATATTATGATTTCTATAGTAGTGTGTCTAATGATAACCATAATGCAGCTGTGTAAACGTAATTAACATGGTACTGGATGCTTGGAAAACATGAGATCACAACCTTAGGGTGGTCTATCATACTCCTTTCCCCTGTATTGTGCTAATATTGGATTTGGTAGTCTGATGTATGTAGGTAATGTTTTACCACATTTACTGTGGTATGAGTTTCCAGGGTTTTTTCATCTACTGGCTGTTTACTTGCAGATGTTGCTTGACACCTTTAGATACAGACAGAGTTTGTAATCTGTGCAGCCTGTAAACTGTATTTTGACTATTATTCTTTTAACTTTAGGTACTTTGAATTTATTTTCTTAGCCAAATTTTATTCCTCTGTTCATTTAGTTTGCACAAGAGAAGCTGTTGGTATGAGGCTTGGATCTCAAAGAGGCACATCCCTATCAGGGAAAGTTGCAGGCAGTATCTTCATTTCAGAGTGGGCAAGCAACATTATCAATTCTCTGCGCTCCCCTTTGGCTTGTCTACTGCTCCCAGAGTCTTCATGAAGTGCCTAGCCCCAGTCATTGCTTTTTGCAGGCAGAAGAAAATTCAGATTTACCCATACTTGGGCAACTGTCTGATTCTAGCAAGTTCTCAGGAGCAGCTATTAAAGGATCTGGAATTCATAAAGACTCCTCTCTTCCCTGGATTACACTCTCAACGAGGAAAAGTAAAAAATGGTACCATCCAAGGAGATAACATTCCTGGGAGCGAGTCTGAACACAGCCGCCCAGATGATATATCTCACCCAGGAGAAGCAGACAACTCTTTCAGTTTACTTCAAGGACTTGGCAAGCCTGTCCCAGCTCCCTGCATGGAAATACCTGCAAGCTCTGGGATTCATGGCATCTTGTATTCTCATGATTCCATATGCAAGACTGCATATGAGGAAATTGCAATGGTACATCAAGAACATTTGGTGTCAACACACACAGGACCTGGATATGATGATCCCTCTGCTTCCATCTCTGCAGACGGCGTTTCTATGGTGGGCAACAGCCTGTCTACAAAACAAGGGCATGCCCTTTCGGACACCTCCTGCCAC
Source organism: Protopterus annectens (assembly GCF_019279795.1). NCBI lineage: Eukaryota > Metazoa > Chordata > Ceratodontiformes > Protopteridae > Protopterus > Protopterus annectens. Next base: position 847,109,085 of record NC_056725.1, read on the forward strand.
TCAAGTTCTGACTACAGATGCATCGGACTATGCCTGGGGAGCACACCTGGATGGCAGATGCATACAGGGCCGGTGGAATGCCCAGCAGATGCACCTGCACATAAATCTAAAGGAGTTGATTGCAGTTCAACAAGCCTTACTAGCCTTCAAGTACCTTCTTTCTCCAGGGATCTTACTTGTCAGAACAGACCACGGTCATATGGTACATCAACAAGCAGGGAGGGACTCACTCTTACCCCCTGTGCAGACAAAGCATGAATCTTTGGTCCATGGCAGCATCCCTGGACCTGCATCCCCTAGCTCAGTTCCTTCCAGGAAGGATCAGTGTTTTGGCAGGCCAGTTGAGCAGGCGAACCCTGGATCCTCACGAGTGACAGCTGAACAGGACGGTTTTCTACAGCATCTTTCAATGTTGGGGCATATCTCAGGTGGATCTTTTCTCCTCCCTGAAGAGTCACCTTCTGCCTCTGCTTTGCACCAGACAGCATCACAGCAGGACTTGGAGAGTGGATGCTCTGTCCTTCCCTTGGACGTTGCTATCAGTTTACGCCTTCCCCTCCTCTTCTACCCAGAGTGTTGTTGAAGATCTGGGACAAACGACCAAGGACTATTCTCATAGCTCTGGACTGGCCCAGACAGCATTGGTATCCGCTGCTTCGCAGTCTCTCCCAATTCCCTCCTTGGCATCTTCCTCTGAAGCCAGATCTTTTGGTTCAGGAAGGGGGAATTATTCTGCATCCTCCTCTTCAATCCCTTCACTTGGCAACATGGCTCATTGTATGACTCCATCCTTTTCTTTTTCCCTTTCCCAGCAGGTGGTTGATGTGCTGAGAGAGACCAGTAGGCCTAGCACTAGGAAGTCCTACGCTGGCAAATGGGAAAGATTTTCTCATTGGATGCAGGCTAGGGGGATTCTTCTTCTCAGCCTACCCTTCCTCTGATCTTGGAATACCTGACTAAATTGCTTCAGGGTGGTCTTTCCTTTTCTTCTATCAAGCTCCATGCTTCAGCCATTTCTGCTCATTGTTCTCTTGAACAACCCATTTTCTCTCTCATCCCTTGATGAAAATGTTTCTCAGAGGTGCTTGTAACTTAAAACCTCCCAAAAGGGCACCTTCTCTAGCATGGGATCTTAATTTTGTTTAGAGAAACTCACTCTTCCTCCTTTTGAGCCAGCTGCCTCTGCAGAATTAAAGTTTCTCTCTTGGAAGACTGCTTTCTTCTTGGCTATAACTTCAGCAATTTGGGTTTTGGAGCTGCAGGCTTTGATGGCTGTGGAGCCTTTTATTATTTTCCATCCAGACAGGGTCTCTTTAAGAACCAACCCCTCCTTTATGCCTAAGGTGGTTTCTATCTTGACTCTTAATCAGTCCACACACCTTCCTACCTTCTTTCCTAATCCTCGAAATAAAGGTGAAAGGATCCTGCATTCTCTTGATGTGCACAGACAGCTCAGGTTTTACCTGGACAGGACTAAAGACCTTCAGAAATCAGCTCCGTTATTGGTCAGTTTTGCCCCGGGAGCACAGGGCAAGGCTATTTCTAAGCAAACCATTTCCAAGTGGATTGCACATTGCATCAACTTTTGTTATTTTTTTCATGGCAAGGTTCCTCCTCAAGTGGTTAGGACCCACTCAACTAGAGCCGCTTCCACTTCTGCAGCCTTTTTAAGGGGTGTCCCTACTTAAGATATTTTGGAGAATGCCACTTGGTCTTCTGTTCACACTTTCACAAAACATTATAATTTGCCTCTGTTTTCCAGAGCCAGGGCAGGGTTTGCCACTGCTGTGTTGCAGAGCATTATCTCCAACCCTTGATTCTGTTGGTTCCTCCTCCCCTTTCACTGAGCTTTGGTAATCAACCCATTTGTTAGGACTGCAACAGTGAAACACGATGAACATAGTTGTGTACACTTACCATAAATGTAGATGTTCGAGTGTATTCACTGCTGCAGTCCTGGTTTCCCTCCCTCCTTCCCCCTTTTGGTTCTCTCCTATTCTTTGTTCCTGAAGTATAGGCTGAATTGGATATTATTTGCTAAATTGGCATTTGGCTTAGCCTTTTTTCTGGGGGCTTCTGACTGTTATGGCAGGAAAGACTGAGGAAGTAACATTGGCTACCTCCTTTTGTATCGGAAGCCCCGACGTCCTTTACAACTGACGGCAACTGGTGGCATTTTTACTTACCTTTGGTATTCGGGCCGACTCAGGGCTACTGGGAGCCGGATAACCCATTTGTTAGAACTGCAACAGTAAATACACTTGAACATCTATATGTATGGTAAGTGTACACAACTGTACTTCGTCAATGGTGAGGGGAGGTTTTGTCTGCCAAAACTGATATTACATTTCTTAGAATTTTGTTTGAGTTCATTTTTAGTACACCAAGGCTTTATTAGGGAGTGTATGTTCGGGAGACATTGGGAGTTATAGGGTGACTTAACAACAACCTCCAGTTTGCAATCACCTGTAAACTTTGTTAGCCAGATGTCTCGGCTCTTCACTTGGTGATCTGAGAAGTAAATGCCAAAAAGGAGATGCCCCAACACTGAACCCTGTAGGATATCAAAGGACATTGTCATACTTAACAACGAGGCATCTACTACTAACACTGTGTGAGTTCTGTCTTTCAACTAGTTTGCTGTCCATCTTACCACATTTGGGTCAGTTTTTAAAGCAATTAGCTTTTGTTTGATGCCAGTATAGCAGATGGTGTTGAAGGCCTTCACCAGGTCAAGATACACCATGTGCACTGCATGGGCAACATCTACAGCCTATGTAACCCTTTTGAAGAAGCTTAACAGGTTAAATAGACATGATCTGTCTTTCTCAAAGTGAAAGTAGTGTAGGCAAGTCTAACTAAAGTCTTAATATCACAGTTTATGAGGTTAGATATAATACACCTCATGGTTTGCAGATGAGGCTTGTAAGGCTGACAACACCTTACACTCAGGGCAGTTGCAAGGTCACCCTTATGGAGGGGCCTCATCACTGCAGTGCACCACTCATCAGGGACAAATCCAGTAGCTAAGTGTAAGGTAAACAGTTTGAGGAGTGTGTCTGTAAGTGCATGTTTAACACTGTTATGCAGTCAGGTATATCATATGTAGTAATAAAGGTACAATCAAAAGGATTACTGTAAATCAGAAATCTGACAAAACCAAGCATCTTGCATGTTTTTTTTTAATCCAGATGTTAGTGTTATAAAATATTTTATGGAGAATAAAAAAACCTTGATATATATTGTGTGATGTACTTAAATGGGGCAGTCCCTGGCAGTGCTGGTTATTTTGACTGTGGCCATTGGTGAAATGAAACTCTAGGAAAAGACCTGCATGAGTCTCCCACTGTCCCCTGCCTCCCCTTGCACCCCTGCATACCCCCAGTGTGCCACCTACTTTCCCTATCATCCATGCCTTTCCAGAGCATTTAGATTTTTTTTGTCTGTTTTGTTTTCTCATACTTTGTTGTAATCTTCAGATTTTTCCTTCATTCTTTCAATATATCTTATGGCCAGGCCTACACCCTAATAACTGAGGAAAAAATAATCAAATTGAACTGGAGGTCTCAGTTGGGAACCCAGATGCACCAAGTTGCCTTTTTTCAAACTTTTTGAGCCAAAGATGACCTTAACAAAAATGTGGCTAAACAAAGAAATTCATTCTTAACTCTTCATTTCTGCACCCTACTCCCGAAATGGCCAAGACTGCTGTGTAATAACTGTTGCAGAAGTAACAGAATTAAGCTGAAAGTCTGGTGGCTGCTTGGGCCTCAGAAGCGATGGAATCCTCAATACTATGAGGTATATTTAGTTTTTTTCCCCCAGCCTTTTATTACAATTATGGCCTGGACAAAAATTATAACTAAAGTAATTCAGTGTTACTTTTTCTTTCAGTTAAGAAATGAGTTGTGTCCAAGGCTTAATGATCAAAGTTGACAAAAAGTAGCTCCCAACAAAATGAAATGTTTGCAAAGATACATAAATCATATTTCAGAACAGTGTCTGCCTCCCTATATAGAAAAGAAAGATGGTCATCTTCTTGGTATCCCTGTGATGCCAAACTGGAATGGAAGTGAATGCATGCATGGCCTCAGTCATATATTTCAAGTTGCTGCTGTCAAACATCATACAACTTGCCTCTTCACCCCCACCCCAAAAGACAGCTACCTTCTGTGTATCCATTTGACAACCAGACCATAGTAACATACTTTAACTTGTTGATCTTAGTTGTATATTGACATATACCTCCTTAACCCTACCTCTCAAAATTAACCACCTGTATACACTTCTGATATGTGCTTGTAAGAAAAGAAAGAACAAGTATCACAGTCATTTTTCCAGCCTGTTGCTCCTACACAGTACCTTGCCCCTACACAAACTATAGTGATGCTGTATGCATATGTATATACCTCTGAGGTATGTTTGTGTGAAATGTTAAAGAAATAATGACCTCAATGTCACAGCCCTACAGCACCCAGTGTAATCTTCTGTACATACATCTGAGGTGTAATTGTGAGGAAAATTAGAGAAAGAAAGGACTGACTTTCCTCAATCTCAAAAACGTTACAGTGACCTTCTGTGCACATCTCTGAGTTTTGATTGCAAGGAGAATTTGGGAAATAATCTCACAATCAGATGTCTCATGCTCAAAGGATCATGTATAACTGCTGGGTAGGAGTGAGAGCTGTCTGTAGAAAATAACTGACCTTGTTGTCCCTTTCTCAATTTAGATGGTCACTGTCTAGCTTTGCAAGACTAGTCTGCAATTGCAGGATAAATGTGATTTGTGTGAAGCAGCTTTGAGTACTTTGTTCCACTCAGATGATATCACACATTAAAGCTGAAATACAGTGCATGGCCATCAATTTTTTTTATCAGAATCATCTGAAGTGCACATAGAAGTATCTATAACTGCTGAGTGGGATTGGGAGCTGTGCATTGAAAGTAACTGACCCTCATGTTATTTGATCACTTTAAACAGTCACTATCTCGTTTTGTAGGACTAGTGTGCATTTGTGTGAAGTAAGATGGATTTCTTAAGTGAACATCTAAAATATGCAAAAACAGAGTAGCTGTAATTGCTGGTGCTGTCTGGAGAATAATAGCTAGCCTTCTACTGTGGCTTGTTCATTATTCTGGCTTTTAAGACTAACAGTTTATGTGATGCAACTTGGAGTACTGTAATGTATGGCAACTATTTGTGTGAAGCATGGCCATCCTATTTTATCACAATCGGACATTTGAATTGTGCAGAAGTGGCTATAAGTGCTTGGTGAGGGTGGGAGTTTTCTGGATGAAAGTAACTGACCCCTCTCATCATTTGATCAGTTTAAACATTAGCCTTTCAAAAAACAAAAAAGGGCATAAAACACATAATTGAATGTCCACACTTTTAGAGCTTCTGGGTTCCCATGGCATCCCCACCCTACAGCTGTATTAACTGGACTTTGACAACAGCTTTGTAGAGGCATCTGCTTTAATCTGCACCTAGACCATAACCAGTAGTATTCAGATGTGTGCAGAGAAGGCTGCTATAGCTTGTGGCAGAAGTGTCTGAGGATGATGCATTATTTATTTAATTTTCCTCCCAAACCACAGAGGTATGCCCGGGTCACTATTGCTTGTGTAGGGCTTGGACAGTGTGTGATAATTATTTTTTTAACTTTCCTCACAAACATCAGAGATGTGAACAGTATCACTCGTGGTCAGGATAAAACAGAGGAACATTTGTGGGTTCTATTCAAGCAGCTTTATTATGTACAAATAAATCAAGATTGAGGCTTAGTAACTTTAACTTAGATAAACTGGCTCTGTCCTTGCTCTAACCCAAACTAGGGATCCTTTTTTCTTTCAGCCACTAATTAGAGATTAACCATTTGAGACAATGTCACTTTATCTTATACACTGTGTATATTTACTTTCATCCAATGTCATTACAGAGTAACCTGCATTTAATTTATTCCACTCCACAATGATGTTACATTTTATTGGTACATGCTACTCCCTGCTGATGTTTTTGTTATACATCTTACTTGTACTATCTGTTTTTATCGTAATTCTCTGTATAAATTTGTATTTGTTATTTTATGCATTTTTCTTTGTATAACTGTAACTTTATGCTGTATGCAGCTTTTCTCCCCAGGTCTCTGCTGAAAATGAGCTTCCAGCCTAGCTGGACAATTACCCGGTAATCAACTGCAAATAAATAAATAAACTTCTAAACAAACTGACTATCTTGCTCATACATGCTCACTCTCTGGCTGCACTCAAAATGGCACTGACGCTAGCACATGCTTGCTATTTATATGGACATGCTGTACTTGGAAATGCTTCTTAAAGGTACAACACACATATACATATTCTATATCCTCCCTCTTTGAGAAATAAGTCATGCATTATTGACGACATTGATTGACATGCAGTTGGTATAAAATAATTCTTTTGCATGCAGTTATACAGAACTAAATACATACATATATATATATATATATATATATATATTATATAAGTCATGTCCAGGTTGCTGAGTATTTCACAGTAGGTCTGAAAATATGACCAAATCGTATGCCGTAGAAATTAGAACTAGCTTTAGCAACTGGGACCGTCTCTGCTGAATGTTCAACTTTAGGGACATCAGGAACAGAAGTAGGAGTCAAGACACGTTCTGTAACAGGAACATTGTCTGGATTGCTCTGAGATTTAGAGTCTATATCACAGGAACAATGCTGCGATATTGATTCTGATACAGGAAGATGTCTACAATTTCTCCTGTACTCCATACCCTCAGATGCTACGAAGTAGGATCTCGACTCAGCACATATACCTGTTACTTTGCCAATCCAGTCAAAACCTTTTGCCATTTGTATCCTTACTGTCTGTCCTTTAAATGTAGAATAAAACAAATCCACCAGATGGCTAAACTTCTTGGACACAATTTATTTAATCACTTTTCATCCAACTGAATCGTTGGACTTCTTCAGATAAAAAATATTTTAGAACAATTCATTTAAATAAGCCTTTAAAAAGGTCAGATGACCTACCAATTTAATACTTAGAGACAAATGAAATGAATAAAATAAATTGCATACAACCTAATATAAATATGTATAACATTAAAAACTGTATGCTAGCACCAAAATACCATCAACCCAGCTGTAATGAAATATAATACTTCAACTCCCTCCCCTCAAATTATTATTCATTAATTATTGATATATTTAATTTAAAAATCATGAAAAATGCAACAATATATATGCAAATTCATCTATCCAAGCTTTTTAGTTTTAATAAGCACATAATGGAACATTTGTCATGAAGACCAGGATGGGTATACACATTGTCTTATTTGCCAAATAAGTTCCAATTTTTCTAATAACAAGGAAGAAGGCCCCCCCCCCCCCCGGGGCTGTTACAAACTTGGTCTATTACTCTAAATTTGAACTTCTGGTCTGGGAATACTAATGTATGCTTAGCTAAAGCATTTTGTTCCTTGTGTTTATTTATACTGTAGAGATGTTCATATACTCTATCTCTTAATCTGCGGTCTGTCTTGCCAATATAAAATGATGGACAGGCTTGACGCAGTACTGCCTTAGAATTACAATTAAATCTACTTTTATTGGTTATCTTATAACCCTTAATAAAGGTACAAGTTCCTTGTTCCATCATATTACAATAAGCACTGTTGCCGCACTGTACAATGCCTGTATTTCTCACCTAGGCCTTTTTTTTTTTTTTCTAACAAGTTTTTGAAGTTTAAGCCCTTTCTAAGAACAAATTTTGGAGTGTCACATAAATTTGTTGCCAGTGTCATGTCTTCCTTAAGTAAATTCCAGTTTATTATAATAACTTCCTTGATATACTTAAAATCCAAGGAACATGTCAAAATACATGCCAGATTAAAGGTCACCCTCTGAACTTTTCCGAAGGGTATTAAAGAGACTTCATCCATCATGCCATTGTTACTAGGATTCTCAATTACCCTTTCCTGTCTTAATATGGGTTTATAAGTTCCATTACTTCTTTTCAGTTTAACTTCTTCTATCAGTTCTTCAATTAATTTTAAAGGGTATGCCCTTCGTAAGAACATCTTTTTAAAGTTAAGACATTCTTCAATAAAATCATGCTCAGTAGTGATCATTCATGCAGCTCACACCAGTTGCCCCTTTATTACTGAGCATTTTTGATGGAAGGGATGTGCACTAGTAAAGTGCAAGAAGGTGTTAGAATATGTAGATTTTCTAAAAATCCTAGCCTCCAACTTGTGAATTATGTTTTTATTTAACTCTACATCTAAGTAGGATATAGTCTGATTGTGGAAGGCATGGGTAAAGTGCAAGAAATCGGATGTGCTATTTAGCCATTGTACTAAATAGTCAACTGTATCTTTATTTCCTTCAATTAACATAAAATATCATCCAGGTATTGTGTAAAATTTGATGGTGTTCCTAATTTCCTGATTCCCTAAAATGTGTGTGTGTGTTCCCAAAAAGACATTACTAAATTAGCATAACTGGAACCACATGGGGAGCCGTCGCTACTCCTTTAGTCTGGACTTGAAACTTGTTATTAAAGAATATAAAATTGTTGGTCAATATGATCTCTAACAGTTCTTCCACCAACGAAATTTCCTCCTTTGGAGCACCTTTCTGTCGCATTCACCTTTAACTGGATGAAGAAATCTGCTCAGTTTATCATAGTTTGACTTCTGGAAAGAATGCTTTTTGAATAGTTGGGCTTTGATTGCTCTGTTGTTTTTAGCTTTAGGAACTGATAGGCAAGGTTGTTCTTGTTTACATACATAGAAGTCTGTGAGCAGGCGAGCCAAGTACATCATCACAGGGTATGTTTCTGAGATTGAGTAAATTCAAAAAGACTTAGGTATTGTCACGCTTTGACTTCTCTAGTAATTGCTTTGCACTCTGTACTGCACATTCAGCTAGACCATTTGACTGTGGGTATTCAAATTTCTGAAAGAACTGACTAGTAAATTGGGTACCATTGTCAGTTATAAGCTTCTATGGACTTCCATGGACTGAGAAATGGCATTTCAACTTCGTGATAACAGTGAATGTTAGGTTAGGTAATAGATTGATCGCAAACCAGTTCAAATAAGAGTCTACCAACACTAAGTAATGTTGATTGTTCTACTTGTATATGTCAGTGGCTACTGTTGACCAAGGTAGTTCACGAACTGGACTTAGCTGTAGTGTTTTTTTTTTTTTTTTTGGAAATGCGGTTTAGTACTGTTTCATACTGAACAAGAAGAAACTACTTTATCAATATCTTTTCCTAGAGAAAGCCACAATACTAGTGCTCTCACCCTTCTTTTGGTAGATTCAGAACCTGGGTGACCATGATGCAAACTCTGGATATATTCATATTGTAAGAAAGTCAGAACAACAATTTTAGGACCTTTGAAAATAATGTAATCTTCCATCAACATCTCATCTCTGTAAGAAAAATAAAGTTACACTTCAGGTGGTACACTAGATTGCTTTGACAGCCATCCAACATTGATGAAGTGGTTTAGCTTTTGCCAAACAGGATCAGTCTTTGTATGATCTCTCAGTTCATCAAGTCTCATAGTAGAAAATGTACACCCTTCTATGACATTGAAGTCAAAATTCTCTGCATCAAGCTGTTCTGTTGTATTTCTGGGGGATCTGGATAAGTTATCAGCCAGATAAAGAAGTTTGGCTTTTATATAGACCATTTTGAAGTTGCGCAGTTTGAGCATCATTCTTTGTAATCTTGCTGGAGCAGAATGCATAGGCTTCTTTAAAATAGTGAGGTTGATGATCATTTTCAGTCTGGATAAGCTCAATCATAAATATAATCATGAAACTTCAAACATGCAAACACAATTGACAAAAGTTCTTTCTCAATTTGAGCATGTTACATTTCAGCTTGGGTAAGAGTTCTTAATGCATAGGTCTGCCTTCTTGAAGAATAACTGTGCCAAGACCAAATTTTAAAGCATTACAGGAAAGAGTTGCTGGTTTGTTTGCATCATAGTATCTTAATGTAGATGGGGTGGCAATTTTCTGCTTAAGGTCTTCAAATGCTCTCTGGTGCTGTACTATTCAAGACCATGTAACATTTTTGCACGTCACCTCTCACAAAGGCGTTGCCAACTCACTGAAATCTGGTATGAACTTGCCTAAATAGTTGACCATACCAAGAAAAAGAATGGCTGCTTGCTTGGACTAGGCTGGACATAAGCCAGTGCTAAGCCACAACTACACATCACCCACCCACATATGCAGAGGTTCTCAACAAATACAAACCCAAACAAAGGTGACCTCAGAGGCAAAAACACATGAGAACTCCAAAACTCCCCACACCACATACCATGCATAGTCCACACACCAGTGTCTCGCAACCACTAAGGCCTAACCACAAACCCAACATATTAGTCATAGGAGACTCCATTGTGAGACACACAGATGTGCCTCTCACCAGGCTGGATAAGGGGAAAGTCATGGTTAGTTGTTTGTCATGTGCCAGAATCTGCCATATCACACGAACTCAGGTCTCTCAACAACAGGTGCTGTTATGGCTCTGTCATAGTCCATGTTGGCATGAATGACTTGACATGTACCTCCCTGGTCTATATGACGAGCGACATGATTGAGCTCACTGAATATGTGTCCCAGCAGGTATGTCCCTAGCCTTAAGCAGCATTCTACCATCACCCAGAATGATGCCTCAATACAAACAGAAAATGATTGCCTTTAACAATTGGCTTAGTTTCTGGTGTCATTTCAGGGGGATCCAGTACCTTACAGCCTGGGAAGATATGATTGACAGACCATGATGCTTTGTTATATATGGCCTGCATCTGTCTCACTTGGGCTTCAGGCTTCTGGAAAAGGCCCTTGCCTCCTCATAATGCCTTTTTTTTGGAAAAGTCATAAAGTCGATACTACCAACATAAAAATCTCAACAAAATGCAAATTATAAGTCATGCTACTAAACACTAGGGGTCTAAACATGAAACTGCACTCATTGCAAGAATTCTTAACCCTGGAAGATGCTGACATTTGTGCCGTCACAGAAACCTGCTTCAAAGCTGGGGAGAGCACCCCAGCCTTACCTGGTTACTCATCCTATCATACATTCAGACCCCAAAATGTGGGCAGCAAAGCCAAAGAAGGTGGAGTTTCAATATATATTAAAGATACACATACCTCTAGGCTGGTCAAACAGTATGACGCATGAGACACTCCAGGTGCAGTTAACCATTGACAAGACCCCTATTCAAATTATAGCTAACTACAGGCCCCCAAATTTGACTTAAGATGCCCACTCCACCTATCTGGGCCTCTTCAAATCTATCAAGATTCAACCCTTTACCCTGATCCTGGGTGACCTTAAGTACTCAACTATAGATTGGAAAAACTACTCATGCCAGAACACAAATGTCCAGAGATTCCTCGATTTTATCAGTGCAAATGTCTTGGAACAGCTAGTCGATACCCCCACAAAAGATGACAATATCTTGGACTTGGTATTAACCAACATGAGTAACCATTGCAGCACCCCTACGGTATCATCCTCCCTGGTAAGATCCAACCATAAAGTGGTCACTTTCAAAGTCATCATCTCCCTTGACCCCCCAGCTAGGGTCAAACAAAAAACTTCTCCAAAGCTGACTACAACCTCCTGAGGGATGGTATAAACAGCTTCACAGCCCCCTCCCCCACTGTAGGAACTGGCACCAATATCCAAATCTACACCGAAGTACAATACGACCATTTACATGGAATCAGGAGTATCTAACAGGACAAAATCATCCTCCGCAAGGAAGAGTAAACCTGGTGTGTAGACATCTGCAATAAATAAACTACATAACAAAAGGAAAAAAATTGGTGTCCAGGACCAAGAAGGAGCAGGTGTTCAATTGGAAGCAATCTCTCCTTAACCTGAACAAGCAAATAAAAGCACCAGTGAAATCCACTAAAGCCTACTCGAGTCCAAATTGGCCACATCTACTAGAGACAATCATAAGGCCTTCTTCACATACATCTGCAATCTGAAAGGAAGCATGCAGATCTGTTCAGAAGTGGTGGTCAAGGATGCCACATACACAAATACTGTAGATATAGTCAATCTATTGGCCGACAGATTCAGTAAAAACTTCTCCCCTCTGTTCCCCCATCAGTAAATCAGGACATCCCCAGTACCTGCCCCTCACCCGTTATCTTTAGGGAACAGGTCATCATCGCCCTCTCAAAGGCTAAAAATACAGCCTCCATGGGACCCAATAACATCCCAGGCTGCATCCTACATGAACTTGGGCATGAACTTGCACCACCATTAGGCACCCTATTCAACCAAAGCCTGAGTACTGTCTTTGTCCCAGCTGAGTGGAGGTCCGCTACTGTCAAACCTTTACAGTAAGGTGGAGCATCTACTGATTCAGGAAATTATAGACCCATCAGCCTAACTAGCCTGATCTGTAAGGCCATGGAACAGATTTTCATGTACCTCATTAACAGGGACATTGGCAACCTCCAAACACTTGACCCCACACAGTTTGGCTTTGTCAAGGGGAGGTCATGTCTGTTAAATCTGGTTGACTTCTTTGAGACAGTTACCAAAGCCATGGACACGGGGAAGACAGGGCACACTGCCTACCTTGACCTGGCCAAAGCTTTCGACACTATTCCCCACTCGGGTGTAGTAGATAAACTCTCTCAACTAGGTATCAATCCATATGTTACCAGATGGGTAGCAAACTGGCTCACTAATAGAACCCACCTAATCAAAATAGAGGAAGCCACCTCAAGCAGTAGGCCCATAATGAGCGACGTACCCCAGGGATCGGTCTTGGGACCTCTGTTATTCGGGATATATTTCTCTGAGGTGCAGGCCAAAACAAGTGGGCTATGGCTGACCAAGTTTGCAGATGACTGCAAGCTAGGCACAGTCATCAATTCCCCAAGTGATGTGGATGTCCTCCAAGATGGTCTCACCCAAACAAATGACTGGTGCCAGAAGTATGGCCTCAAGCTGAATGCAAAAAAATGCATCATCATCTCCTTTGGGGAGAGTGATGTCCCCACATATTATCACATTAGTAACAATGTCCTAAGTACACAATCAGTAATGAGGGATTTGGGCACCCAGGTTGATAGTAACCTGACTTTTGACCACCATGTTGCTTCCGTTATATGGAAAGCTTTCTACATGCAGGGACAATGAGATCATAAGATCCCTGTATTCTTCCCTTATAAGGCCAGTTATTGAGTACAACGGCCCCTTCGGCAAGTACTTTGCAAAGCACATGCAGCAGCTGGAGAGACCACAGAGGTTCCTCACCAGGAGGATCCAGGGCCTCAAACACCTACCCTACACAGATAGGCTAAAAGTCCTGTCCCTCTACTCAGTTTCATATAGACTCCTCCGAGGTGACCTCTGTCTGGCATACAAAGCAATTTCAGACCCCACCTTGATGGGACTGCTGCATATCTGCAAGTCAAGCTCCACTCAAGCAACCTGTACGTGCAACCTCAACCTGGTCTGCCATATCAATAGGACTTGGTGGGACAGATTTGTGTCCCAGAGACCCCCCCCCATCTGTGGAATAGACACCTTCTCCACATTAAGCAGAGTACCTCATTATCCGTTTTTAAGCACAACCTGAATAACTGGCTGGGAAACAGAAAATAAACTCCTGCGATTCCACCTGTGTCCCTGATGGACAGGGGCTCTGGGTGCTGACTTGTCTAAACATGGGATAAATTCTTGGCTAGGCTTATAAGTGCCTCAGGGCCAATAGCCTAGTAACCTCCTATGATCCTAAATAGATTACCTACATATGTAACTTCTGGTAGTCTGAATTTACAGTTCAGAGGCTTGAGCTTTAAATTCAGTTCACGTGCTCTGTCTAGAACTTTCCTGAGGTTTCCATCATTCTCTGCTTCACCATTGCCTCTGACCAATAAATCATCTACTATTATGGCACATGGATAACCTGAAAAAAACTGCTCCATTGTACACTGAAAGACTTCACTTGCAGAATTTACTCCAAAAGGCATCCTGAGGTATCTACATCTTCCAAATGGGGTACTGAATGTAGTCAGTAGTGAATATTTGCAATCAAACATCACTTCCCAAAGTGAACTCTTTGCATCCAAGACAGAAAAAACAATGGCATTCTGTATTAGGGCTGCAACTTCTTCAATTGTACACATAGGATGATGAGGTCTCTCTAATGCTTTGTTCATTCCTGGGTCAATGCATATTCTGATTTTTTCTGAGCCTTTTTGTGAGCTGCGTCCATGGACGACACCCATTCAGCAGGTTTTGTAACTGGACAAATTGTACCTTACTGCACCATTTTATCCAGCTGAGCTTTGACTGTTCTGCATAGCTATCAGAACTCTTCTTGCTGGTCTGACCACTGGACTGACCTCTGGGTCTAACTTAATAGAAAACACAACTGGAAGCTTGCCTATCTTGTCACTGAAATCATCAGCATATTCTGAGAAAATAGCATCAGTGAAACTGGAACTGGGACATGTGCTTATATGATGGACTTCTTTGGTAAAGGAAAGCAGATTCATTCTCAAACTGTCTCTGAGCCCTAATAATGACTGCACAGGTCTTCAGGCTACATAGAAAAGTAAGTTGGAACTGTTCCCAGCCAAATAACATGAAAACACTACTGAGTCTTTGGTTTGAATTTCTTCACCTCCATAAGCAACAAGTTTCTCACAACTGGCCAAATTAAGTTGCTCACCAGTTCTCACTTTAACAAATGTTTTTTCTGACATAACATTACACTTTGAACTAGTGTCTGCTTTAAGCTCAGTGGGTTTACCATGGCTCAGGACAGGACAAAACACTTCACTCTTTGCCAGTAAATCTACTGCATTAATCTTTTCACCAGCTACTGATACATTATCTACATAGAAAGTAGAATTGCAGCTTTCCATATGATCAACTTGCTTTTAAAGTGACCTTTCTTTGTAACTGAGTGAGGTTTACTTGATTTGCAAAACCTTTGAAAATGGTTCTATTTTTGCACTTGTGGCAATGGTGACCAAATGCTAAGCACTTTTCTCTTTTAGACTCATGGTTGGCACCACAATTGCGACAGTTAATAAAGCTTGATTTGGATTTTACTGACACCCTTATGCCACATTGAGCATGCTTCTTTAACTGAACTAGTCTTAGAACTTGCTGGAAGACTACAGGTCTTCCCAGCCATGCCCACAGGGGATGCAGCTGCCATGTGCTTAGGCCTGGTTCTGCTTGCCACATAATGCATGCTGTCTACATTTGTTCTGGAGCCTGCTGAAATCATGCTTTTATCACTTACAAGCATACTTGTGTGCCTTTCTGTAACTTCATGGATTTGACAAATCTCAATGGCTTTGCTCAGCATGAAATCACTGTCACAAATCAAAATCTTTCTCACAGCAGCACTCAATATCACACACAAGCCTGTCCTTTATTAACTCATCTTTTAAATCACCAAACCTGTATGTTTTAGCTTTGTTTCTCAGATTAATAATGTAAGCTACCAAAATTTCTCCTTGCTTTTGATCTCTTGTGTAAAACAAATGCCTCTCTAAAGTAACATTTGTCTGGGGGTTGCACATTTCTCTGAATTTGTGTTTCAAACACTAAGGGTCTTCCCTTGATTCAGCCTGTACAACAATATGATGGTTTTCACCCCTCTCCTTCCTACACTGCTAGTGCATACACAAATGAATGCTCTCTTTCAGTGGTCTCTGACCCTGCTAGATTTAGCAAATTAAATGTCCTGGTCTGTGCATCTTTGTCAGAATAAGCTGCTTGTATGAAATATCTTACTATTGCTCAAATATTCTCCAATTATCTGCAATACTCTGACAAAATACAAGTGGACCTGGTCTGCAAAATGTCTCTTCCATATTAACACGTACTAGTGAAGCCTTTTGCAAGTATGCATGAACACACACAAATACATACATATATGCCAGTCCTTGTAACTATAACCAATAGCACAACAAGCCTCTGAGTAACTAAACTTTGTGAAATAAGTCTCCATGGCACAATAACACTCTTGAAAATCACTGAACTTTGAGAAAACACCTCTTAGTATAAGAAATATTTCAAAATAATTGCACTGTGGGAATAAACTGGGCAGGAAAAGCTCAGAGTAAGAAACCTTTTGAAGTAACTGCACTTTGCAAATAAACACTGCACAGCACACTGAAACACTTGCAAAATGGCTGTACTTTGCTAGATAACTATTTACAGTGCAAGAAACCCTCTGTAATGATGACCCTTTGTGAATAGACACACCTAACACAAAAAACTGTTCCAAATGGCAGTATTTACACTGCACTTCAGGAAATAGTTGCACTTTGCACACAGTCTACTCTTTGGAATAAATGCACAGTAATAAACACACACTGTAAGCACACTTACACACTTTGAGATACTTCAAATAACTCTTGTTGTGTCCTGAATAGCTTTAATTAATGCATAATAGTAGTTTATGCCAAAACACTGTAATTTACAAAAAAACATGCAGTCACCTTTCTTTATTTATACTTAATGTGCTCTTTTTGCCCTTTATTATATTCGTTTTGCCCATTTAATCTCTTTTTATGGCCATTATACTTTTCATGTGCTCATTTTACTCTAAACATGCTCATTTTATTTTAAACATGCTCATTTTGCAATTCTAAAGTAACTCTGAACCCTGTTATGTGCTTTTCTGCACATCGTTTTAGCAAATATATTAATTTTGAACACTTTATTTGATTGATACACTTTTGTGCCTTTCGTTTGCTTAATAAACATTTCCGTGCTAGTAGTTTGCTTAATAATGCGTTCTGTGCCCTTGCAATGCTCCATTTTATGTTTTTAATAAAATAAATTGCTTGTTCAAGCTTTCATTACCTTTGGCTCGTATCTGGCCCTTTTTTGCTCTCAATTCTCTTAATTTACCTTCACTATTAGTTCTGCACCTTGAAGCTCTGAAAAGAAGTCTCTGGAATCCCGGTTCTGACACCATGTTGCTCATATGGTCAAGATAAAACAGAAGAACAATTGTGAGTTCTGTTCAAGCAGCTTTATTATGTATAAACACATCAGGATTGAGGTTTAGTAACTTTAACTTAGATAAACATAAACAAACTAACCGTTTCTCTCTTACATGCTCACTCTCTGGCTGCACTCTCAAAATGGCACTGAAGCTAGCATATACTTGCTGTTTATATGCACGTGCTGTCCTTGGAAATGCTTCTTAAAGGTACAACACACATATATATTCTACAAGAGGGTTACTGTAGTTTGTACAGGGAACAGTGTGCTGTCTAGGATTAACAAGTTAGAAACATTACTGTGCTTATTATTTTTTTCACAATCAAACATCAGAGAAGTAGACAGATGACTTTCTTTTGGGTTTACATAAATCTGACAGCAACAGGTTGTAATATGTTATATTCTGTTTATTTTATTTTTTTTCAATTTTTCCTAGTCTGACATCAGTGGAGTACAAAGACACAGAGTGTAAAGGGTAAGTCCAGATAAAATCACTTTAGCTAGCAGATCTAGGAGACCCTCTCTCTGATACCCTTCCTGTGGGAGGAATAAAGACACCTTGCTGAAGTTTCCAGTAGTTTATTCAGTTAAGTAGGTAGATGAACAAGTGCTCTTGTTTTAATACATTGCATTCAAGAGGTCAGTTATCTAAAGGCAGTTACAGACAATGGTGGGAGAGTCCATGGGAGCTGATTGAAGTAAAATATGGGAAAAGGAAAAACAAGGAGCCAATTCCAAAGCTTAGAGGTTAGTGCCTTATTTGAATATTCCTGAAAGACCCATGAGGGCTTACTAGATCAGCAGCCTGTGGAATCTCATTCTTAGTTTAAAGGTTTTATTTTTATTTTTTAACTTCTAACAAACAAAACATGACAACACATTATGAGCTACAACTATAGAACTGTATTTAAGAAAACACTTTCACCTAATCTTCATCATGTCCATCTAATAGACTGGTTTACAGTTTGAATATTGAAAATGCCTACTTTTACGAGGCTAACACTAGACTTTTTTAGTCTGTTTTGCACACGTAAAATACATCAGTGGGGTTCATATTCCTTGGATCAAAGTATGAAAACCTTATTACAGAACTTTTTCCAGTCTATCACATAATATCAGAGGCTGTGCCTACTTTTGCAGTGCTCATTATCTCCTGACATGTAATATGAAAGGCTAATATTCTCTTGTATAACAAAAAAGGTTTGCAGTGCCTTATCAGAGGCTCATATACATAATTAATGTGGCCAGTACCCATTCTTCTTCTTCATCTTGATGAAGAAACCATTTTATATACAATGGAGGTAATCACTTAAGGCTAAACTAGGCAATTCCCATTTTTAAACACTACATGCATCCACGGAAATAGTAAACAGTGCAAAACAAGTCACAGTGCTCATTTTTTCAAACTCATGCCAGTTACTTTTCAGATCTATGTATATCTAGAGATCACACAAAAATAAATAAAAAATTTAAAAAATACCGTGGTTTGTTTTCCATGACATTAGTTCACCAGATAAGCCATGCTAATGCAGATGCAGTGATTTACAAATGTAATTACTTGATTGACTTTTTCATATTAACAGCAGCAATTGGGGTTAATTAATAGTTTATGTCCAAATCCTGGATTAGGTGTTTTAGCTATATAAGTTTTGGTTTAGTTGCCTGAGTGCAAGCACACTTTTAATAGAAATGCTTGAGTTTAGACCAGGGTGGAGGTGGGCGTCCAGCCTGTTCTGTCAGCATAACTCCATTTTTTCAGGGATCACATTCTTGTTTCCTTCAACTGGACCCATAGTGAGCTTGTCCAGGATGTGGAAGTGGTCTAGGAAATCACCACAGTGCTTTGCTAGTTGGTTTTGAGGATCTGGAGTCTGATGTCAGACAGGTGGTGTGCTACCCTGATTTTGAATTTTTTCACAGTTTTCCCTATGTAAAAACAACTGCCTCCATTATGTTGCGCCCGGTATATAACAAAAGCAGTGCTGCAATTTCCAGAACAAGTGCTGCTGTTTCAATTAAAGGATATCCTTTAAAAACTGTTTTACCTCAAAACATGAAGACAAAGGTGTAGTAAAAAAAAGGCAGGTAGAAATGGCTGGCAAATTAGATTTTATCAAGACTGAGTTAAATAACTCATACAAGTAAGAAAGAATGTCAGGTATACTTATATAATGGTCTTCATACTTTTTTTTCTGATGCCAAGTAGAAAATCTCTTCCATTTAAAAAAAATGTTCTAGTAGCAGATTTTCTAGCCTACAGTAAGACCTGCAGCATGTGTTGAAATAAAAGGGTGCCTAAAATTAATGGAAATCTCACCAGCAAGATTGTTTTTAGTTTGTCATCTCCAATATTTTTAAGAAGAAGTTAGGAATTGGGGGTAGGGGAGAGAATACATACAGGAATTTCTAAAACAAAAAGGTCTGAACTGCCTGCTCAGATTGCAGGCAAAAAAAATATCTGAGGAGTACCACAGTGATGGACAGTCTGCAGAAAGACCTCTCTGTTTAGCATTCATTCATGAGAGTATTAGTGGAATCTTCTCAAGTAGTCTGCCACAGAACTGGTGTCAGAAGAAATGTAAACAGCTAGCAAGGACAGGTTGTGTTCATCAGCTATGCCCAAGCAGTCATTGCAAGTGTGCAAAGATAGGGTCTTATCCCATATTATTTGTTTATGTACCACATAACTGTGGTATTGTCTGTAAATATTCAGAAAGGACCTGGAGACCAGAGGTGATACAAGGCTGGAATCACTGCCTTCATTTCTCTGATATTAATATGGTCCTTCTTGTCATTTCTGGATTAAACACCCTGAACTTTTACATTCATAGAATAAGCTCTCCAAGCCAGGTCTGAAACATCTGTATAAAGGTCTTAGTGAGGTGAAGGAACCAGAAAGGCCGCTGTCTGATTGAGTTATATCTGGTTGATCCGCCAGTGAAACTCCCTCTTGATGAATGGTAAAAGAGGAATTAGGAAGTTCAGATGATGGCAATGTTGTGTCCAGATAGATCTGAGCTTGCACTGCATCTTCCTCATAGGGAGTTTGGCCCAAGGAATCATTAGAATGGTGGAAACCATAAACCCTAGACCTGTCTTGTTGAGGCCGTATCTAGAGGGAGAAAGATCCAACTTATTCCTTTAGGAACATCGTTTTGTCCTGAGGAAGGAAGGAAGAATGTCATTCACATGAAATTGAGCCTGCAGCCAAGAAACACTAGATCTTGGGAGGGAACCAGATTGGACATCTTGAGGTTTAGTGTGAACCCAGTTAACAGAAAAACAGGTGAGGCAGGGTTTTTGTAAAACAGGGGTCTAGAAGCTTTTCATCTGTAGCAACCTGAAGGAGCAGGTCATTCAAGTAAGGGAAAACATGTATTCCCTGAAGTCTGCAGAAAACCACAACAGGTGCTAGGCACTTTAAGAATACTATTGGGGCAGTAGAAAGGTGGATTGGGATATGAAAGTAAGCATCCTTTATACCCAAGATTGCCAAGAATGCTGAAGAAGAATCATGGGAATTTGAGACTGCAGAGTAAATATTTTGAATTTTGGAACTCAGGAATAAAATGAAAAGGGACAAATCCAGAATGGGTCTAAAATTTTCCCTCTTTTCTAGTAAACAGAAAAAGTCTTGAATATAAACCTGTTCAGTTCTGACAAGGAAGGAATAGCTATATGTACCCTGAAGGAACAACTCCTGTACACTTGGAGGGATTAATTGCAGCAAGTTTGATGGAACTGGAGGAAATGTCTGATCTGTTTGGAAGGGAAAGTCATGATGTCCTAAAACAGCTTTGAGTTCTAGAAAGAACCCACTTGTCTGTGTTGATTGATTCCTAAACTGGAAATGATAGGGAAAGATTCTTTTATACTGGAGTAAGAGGCTGACTGAACTGGGGAAATGGGTAGGTGGAAGAGGCAGGCTAGTCACAAGGAGGATGGTTTGTTCAGAATTGGGGGGGGTTAAACTCCTTAAACTCCTACCTGGATTTGTCTTGAGGCTTATCTTTGAATATATTTTACCCTTTTGTGGGGTCTTTTGCTCTTTATGAATAAGTTGTTGGCTTTAGAAGAGTAGTTTATCTGAAACTTTGGAACAGTACAAAGAAAGGTTTGCTTACATTCTTATATGATTTTGCCTCTCTCCTGAACATTTTTGAAAATGTCAGCAGCAGCAGGACCAAAGAGAGTATCTCTACCCTGAGTGGTATCTTAACATTTTGTATTTAAAATCATCAGGAAGAGACTGATGCCTAGGCCACGAGTATCTCTTCAAAACATAACCAGCAGCAGCAGCAGCAGCTCTGAATGAGGCATCAGCTACATCATAGGTGCATTTAATATGATGGTTAGCTACCTGACAGAATTCAGTACAGAAACAGCAGAAGACTTTTTCTCAGAAAAAGGCATATCAGATAAAAATTTACAAAGATCTCCCAGCAAAGACTAGCGATACCTAGTCATATTTGTCTGATAGTTGAGACCATGGAAGGCCAGAGTCAAAGAGGTATAGACCTTTTTTTCCATACCTGTGAACAGCCGCCTTATCCTTTGGAAAGTCATTGCTGGAAGGCAAGAGTTTAGTAAGCTTATCAGATTCCAGGGCAATAACAGCAGGGTCAAACAAGGGGTTCTTATACAGAAACCTAGTTGGTTCAACCAGTGCCTTGTGCCAGTACCACAAACTAATACCCCAACTCCTCAGCACTTCAAGTAAAGAACAAAAAAAAAAAAAAAGACTTCTACAAAACTGCAGGACAGGATGATAACTGGTTGGCTTCGTAGAGACAATATCCAGTCTTCACACTGGTAAAAGCCGGTATTACAATAAAGAGTGAACGGTAATTGGGATGATGGATCAGCTGGCCAATTCCTAACATTTTGGCAGTTGCCCCCTTCACCCCACCTTAGCAACACTTCTGTTCATATACAAAAACTTGTAAGAGTGTGGGAAAATCTGTTAGGCTTCTTGAGGCCAAAGGTTGGGTTTCAGGGTTCATAGAAGCAGTGCTGAACATACCTTGCAAAGCTTCCAGGAATGGAGGAATGGCACGTGGTTTGACATGTCTGAGACCTGCTTGCCTTCCTATTGAAAATTTTGTATCATCTGTAACACTGTGCCCCCAAAGGAAAGTTCATCTAAGGGAGAATCAGGGGAGATAGTGTCATCCTCTTCAGACTCTTACCCCACAGGTGAATGAATCTAAGAGGAGTAAGCCAAGGAATTCATGACAGAATCTCAGACTTCCTCATCTGAAGAAGAATTTTTTTGTTTCTTAAGAAGACAGAAAAAAGGAGGAGGGGCATAAAAAAGAACAGGGAGGGGTAGAGAAACGAAAGCTTTAAACAGCCATACAGTTATTGAGAAAAATCATACCACTCCTGAGGATCCCTGACAGATGAGGGTGGAGAAGTATGTTTTGTCTTCTACTTTTTCTTGGAAGGAAGAGAAGCTTATATAAAACAAGGAGAGGCCACCCCTGATGTACATCAATGAGGGAACTTAGGATGTCCTGTGTGACCACAATCTGAGAAATACCATTAGGTCCCTTGAAACAATCAGCCTTGGTCCCCCTTTTACAGCAGAGGCAGCCAACTGATCAGCTGGGGTGAACTTGCTAAGAGGCAGCTCTTTGTTGGCCTTTGAAGAGTTGTGAGAGAAGGAGCTATTGAGGCATATGACATTTCAAGGACTCATTAAGAGGAACAATGGGGACCGAACAGCTGAAGAATCAGTTTTGATTTTTTTTAAACTTCTTTTTTGACTGATGCGGGACATTCTAACGGGAAGGATTAGATTCCATTCTAATCTGCATGAGCACCTTTAGTCTTTAATTTTCAAGATACGTCTTAAGGGAGGACAAATAAGAACTGTAGGAACAAAGGATTGACAAATAGTGCAAATTCTGTAAGAGCCATAGGAACAAAGGATTGACAAATAATACAAATTCTATAAATGTGATTGACTGTCAAAATAAACATTTAACATGATTTCCCTGTAAGGTATTTGCCTCCCAGAATCACATTTTTCCTCTTAGTTGGCATGAAAAAAAGATTCATTTTTGTCAAACATTATGAAAAAGAGGAAGATTCCCTAACATGGATACTTATCTGCCCTAGGCAAATGAAACTGGTAACAACCATACATCTGACAGACCAAATGAGAAAAGCATGTTCAGTATTCAGGTTGATGGTGAGAAAGTTCTGAGGTTCTTTGTGCCTATATGTCCCTTATGTACCTCATGGGCTTGGTATTCTTGGGTCATACATCAGGCATATGGCACCAAAAGAAGACTCTTAGACCTAGTATGCTGGCCGATCTTAAGGCTACTGGCACAATATCCCACTTTTTAGTAATGTTACAACAGTAATTATAGGAAGGACATCTATGTATATATGCTCTTTGTGATCAGTGCAGAGGTTTTAATTAGTTTTTATATTCATTTCCCTTCACAGAATTTATAGGTGTACTTTTGGTTAAACTGAACATTTTGGAAATATTGCACTTTTGTCTTGAAAGTAATCCTCCCTTTCAAATAACATCTTATAAAATTTTCAAGAAAGACACAGAAATTCATTTGTATACTACATATTGTATGTGATAATAATATGAAATGTAAAGTAATGTCAGCATCTCAGTTATGTGTGTGTCAATCTACACTTAATGAGTTTTATGTATTTTAGCAAACTTTGATATTATACCAATATGACAATGATGTGATTACTGAGTTGCAAAAACATACTATACCTCTATGTTTGTCACTAACAGAATGACACAAATCTAAACAAACTAATGATGGTCCTTACAAATTTAGGACTGTTCCTCTGAACTGGCTTAAAAATTTCCAGCAAATTTCTCAGGAAAATATTGTGATGAAAGGAGATACTGCCAGCACAGCTATCTGGAATTTTGTAAATAATTATATGTCATTTGTGAATATCAACATGAGTTATATAAGGTGCTTGTGTTGCAAATGTATTAGAACTGTATGTCCTGTGTATATCAAACTGGTTGGTATAGATGTGTTAAAAAGGTATTTTATAAAATGCTTGTGCTTAAAATGTAACAAGAGTGTGCCCTACTGGAAAAGAACAGAAATGTACATGCACTGTTATAACTGTTTAAATGTATACACAGTGGAAACTGGAATACGGGAGGTTAGCTTCAGAAAAATAGCTGAAATTAAATTATTTTATGGCTGCGCCATAAAATATGGTATCTTTCAGTTTTCAATCTAGCTAGACAGAGTCTGTGCTGAAAAGTTTTCTGTATTGTCTTCAGAGTAAACTAATTACTAGTTTTGAAAATATGAAGGGATGTAATTGTTTTATGACTTCCAGCATATGCCAAAGATCTGAAGTCTATGTATGTTCACAGGTAGATGCTGAATACTGAAAGCTTCCAGCAGTGGAGGTTTCACCAGGGATAAAATCAGATGACAAGAAATTATGTCATTCTGCAAGCTATCCCAGCAGTAATATTTGAGATATTAATTTGAGATCTCTCTCAGAGAGACAGGACATTCTGCATTCTGTCTTGGACCTGACAACAACTAGAATATGAAAAAGAAGCAAACTGTCAGATAACATCACAGGTAATCCGAAACAAGTAAACAGCAAAAAACAATCTCCATGACTCACACAGCAGTGTAAAAGAACTTTGTCACAAAATGAAACTTCATTATAAAATTAAAACTTCAACTTTATTCACTGTAAGCGGTTCCACATTAATAATGAACCACTGTGTTATTAATGTGAAAGCGCTTACCATCAAAATTGGCATTTTAATTTTATAGTGAAGTGCCATTTTGTGAGAAAGTTCTTTTACACTGCTGTGCAAGTCGTGGGGATTGTTTTTTGCTGCTAACAACTAGAAAATCATTTCACCACATGTGCCTTGCTAGAATAGAAGTTCTTATGCTATGGTATAATTCTCTTAGATATAATCAGGAATATAGTAAAGCTTAGTTTAGATATTTGTCTGTATTTATTTGAGACTCTCCTGCAATGTTTTAATTTTTTCCTGTGGTTTTGATCTCTGATGTCACTGTAAATATATACTTAGTATTGTCTTGTTCTTTTATTATTTATTACTAAATATATTTAAACCTTTAATTGTGGATGATCTGTGTAGAGATATTTACGTTTTGAGAATACTTGCATATTTATTTGGTGATGCTGTGTGGGCCACTCCTAATAGCCTTGCTCTTGGTCACACTACCACTTGTGTTAATATTAATATAACACAGTAAGATTGGACACCCCTTACTAAGGCTTTAAATTAGCTGATAAAGAGTTGACTGGTGGCAGTAGTAACTACCTTATAGTCTGGGCAGAAGGGAGCATAACTAGTAAACCTGTGCCAGCCTTTCCCTGGTGTGTGTGTGTGTCTAAAATAAAACCTCAGAGTGTGTGTGTCAGTTACTTAGGCAGGGACACAAAGCACTGGTTGGACAGAGAGGGTGCTGGAAGTCTTGGCTTGGTCATCCAGCTGAGATCTCAGCTCTATAGCTGTGCAATTGGGGAGTCTTCTTGGGGATCTGGAAAATAATGGAGAAAACAGCTCCAGACTGACTGTGGTGTCTATGTGCTCTTAAGGGAAACTGTACTTGATACAGAGAGCTGCATCTGGAAATACTGTGTGTGCACCTGTCATCCTTCTCAGTGAACATCCCCCACTGTTGCCAGTGGTGAGAACTGAGGCTCCTTGATTACTGGGCCATTACTCCCCTACCCATAATCCCACTCTGCCTCTCCCTGTTTAAGAATAAAAAATCTCTAAAATGATTATTATGATACCCCAAGGACAGGACAAATAGCATATCACTGAACTCTGCATATGTTACATTGCCCTGTCTTAGATGTAATTTGTGTATACATATTGATTCTTCAAGGAAATTTGAGCATCCAGATATTGCAAAGATCTTTATGTTTAAAGCTAAGGCTAATCGTGAGTCCTTGAATGTAGTTTACCTTGCTCTGTGTAATAAATGTTCCACATTCTATGTAGGGATAACCAATAGAAAATTCAGGGATAGAATTAGGGAGCATGTTTATAGCATTAGGAATGGTACTACCACAAATGCACTAAGCAAACATGCTACTGCATTTGATTCCACACATACCTTTTGGCTATTGAGGTAGTTAGAATTGATGAACGTGGGGGTGACATTGAGAATCTTAACAGAGACATCACAGACTAGGTAGATCATTAGGATAAGAGCAGACGAAGGCAAAGGTCTGATGATAAAGTTCCATTAAAACCTATTCTAAATATACAGGGATTTGTGTAGATAAAAAAATTTAATAATTTATTCTTTCATTATAGTTTTGTTGTTTATATTGTTTATTCTTATTATTATTTCTATTATTTTTGTAGAAATAAGACACTGTTCCTTTAAATGAAGTTGGAGAGGTGGTCATCTCCTAGGCCCATGCTTACACTTATCAAGAGTATCAGAATTCATAAGAGGTTTGGGATGCATGGCTAGACTTAAAAAGGTCCATGTGATCATTAGCATAGTAAAAACCTATGAATCTATGTAACATTGTTACCATTTTACTTATTCATTGGGTTTTATGATTGTTTGAAACTTTTATTGGTTGTTCTATATATATGTTTTAATGTCTGAAGAAGCAGTGTATTAAATACTGTGAAAGCGTTAATGTTTATTAAAGTTTTTTATGATGTTAAATACATGACTGTTTTATTGGACTAATGCATTGTTTTGGTTTACTTTATGTGCTTGTGGAACTTTATTGTAATTCTTAGTGAACTCTTTATTCTTTCCATCACTATTGGTGTTTGTATCATATAACTTTACAGAAAATAGATATTAGGACTCTTCAATCTGGTTTAAAAAAAAAACAGAACTTAGATTGATAAATGCCAAACTGAGAACTAAAGAGCAATAATGAATTATCTAAATGGCTATATGCAAACATAGCAAATTAATTTGGTTCTAGCTATGAGCATAGTGCTGGCTGATGGACCCAGCTTGAAAACCTCAGAAGAGATTGCTGTAATAAGTATTCTAAGGAAACAAAACAAACTAAAAAAAAATCATACTGGCCTGTGCACAAAAAAAGTCAACTGAAAATAAAAATATACAAAGGGATGGCTGGACTGTTAAAAGATTACTTTATTATTCCAAAGTCAATTTAGTGCTTTCATCATGTAAGACTTCTTCAAAACTGAATTAAACCTCTACAACTACATTTAAATAACACACTAGTGAAATCATATGATCACACTTATCTAATAAAAACCGAATACAATAATTTATAAAAATATAATGACGAAACCAAACATTCTAAACATTTTTATCTTTTAAATGTATTTGATGTTGATGGCTTCACTGAGACCTAGGTATTTCTTTGCATTCAATATTAATTGCCATCTCAATTTCAAAATCTCTAAATAATTTTCATGATTTCCCCTATAAAAATTTATTTCATGTTCAGCCACACAAAATAAACATTTATTAAATGAATGGCATAAAAGATAATGTCTATATAATGTATTATTGTTGTCCATTACTTTAATTGTATATACATGTTCCTTAATCTGCTCAAAATTTTTTCAAAGTTTTTCCAGCATAAAAACTCTGATACAATGTACACAAAACACAGTGTGCTACCATATTTGTATTACAATCAAAACTTGATTTTATAAGTATAGTCATGTCAAAATGTTCAAAATGTAATTCAGGTGTCTCAAAAATAAATGTACCATTTGTAGACACGATACTTATATTTTCCTGAGGGGGGGGGTCTATTTGTATCTTCCTTTATTACTAAATTTGTGATGGATGACTCTGAATAGTCCTTCAAATTCTGTCCTTTCTTACCAATAAAAATTGGATGATGGCACACTCTTTCAATTAACTCGGGATACCCTAAACTAACTTTCCAGTTTTCTTTTTAACACTTGTTTTATACTACCACTATTCAGGCTATGTGTAACTGGAAAAGCCAAGGCAAAGTCTGGTTTCTCTTTAATCAAAACTATACTGAAAGAAATAGAATTAGAAACTTTTACTGAGCTCAAAATGGGCTTCCCCTTTTCTTTCATGCCTAACCTCATCTACTATTCCTGCAATGAAAGATCTATTGCAAGCTCAGTCAATGAATAATTGAACAAAGCTATCCATTTGCTCATCCAAAACTAATGCCTTTCCATATGATAACATTTTTGCTAACATGCAAAGGATGTGCACTTGTGGAGTGAATATAATTATTCACAGATATTGGCTTCTGATTTAATTTTTTATAGTGTAATTATGCCTGAATAGTATGCCCTTTCATCACTAATATCTTAGGCAAAATCCAAAACTGCACATCTGTTATTGTATATTTTCAAACTCTGCTAAATCACCCTCCACAATAAAAAAGTAATCTTTGAAGCAGTTTGTTTAAATTGTTTTCATCTTGATTTTTTAATTTATTACACTACAGTTTTATAGGGTAATTATGATCATGTGATTTTCCTAGTGTGTTAGTTAAATGTGTTGTTGATGTCTAACTTAGTTCTGAAGTAGTCTTACATGACAAAAACACCAAACTGAGTTTGTAATAATAATGTGATCTTCTAATGGTCCAGTCATCTTCTATGTACTTTTATTTTCAAGTATTCCAAGGAATTACACATTTGTTACCTTGCCTGACTGATACAGATTAGTGTGGATTCATCATCATAAGAGAAATACAAAGTAGCTTCAAAAGGACAATGTCAGCAGTATATAAAAGAGAATAAGACATGGTTCAGTGGTTTTATCTCACTCTGTAAGTAGAGAAAGCAATTGGAAGAGTGAAATATGACTTTATTCTCAGTACATTGAATAAGTTTGACCTAAGGAGCCAGTCTGCACCTATTATCAAGCATTCATAAAAACATACATTGAACTGCCAAATATATGTTGTATTTACCCATGCCTGTGTGACTGGTTGTTACTGAAAAGGGCCCAAGAAAGATTAGTTCACTTTTGTTTAAGAAATACAAAACTGAAACTAAATAACTGAAGTGCAGCTTACGTAATGCATGTTAGCTATCTATCTAGAACTATACACATAAACTATAAGACAACACCCATAGATGAAAAGCATAATGGCAGGGAATGAAGAACATAAAGTAGCCAGTGAATGCAGCTGTCATGCTAATCTAGTTTAGATTGTTACCGTTTCTTATATTACCAATGGCAGTAATTAAACAGATTTGAGAAAACATGGTGTAAAATGACAGCAAACTTAATCAAGCTGCATTAGGACCCATTGGAACACAGTACAAACACATACCCTTTCAGGTGAGAGACATTTAGCATTCCATACTCACGATCCAGCTATTCCAGTTAGACTATACCCAGACAAGAAGCCATATGAGAAAGTATTTAGAAGCATGGGGAGTTGCTTTACCTTAATTACTGTCAAAAAAGTCAGAGCAATTAAACAAGACTGTTGCAGCAAATGGTTAAACTAACACTGCTATTCCACCAGACACTGAGTAGCATGCTCACAAAATCTTTTTATGAGCACCAGCAGCAGCACATGTTACAGCTTATAAACAATCCCCACAACAAGGCTTGCCCTCTGTAGAATGGCACTATAAAGACACACTGATAAAAACAACATACTGCGTGAACCCTCAGTGTAATTCCAAGTGAAGTATATTAAGTAGATGGAAATCATATACCACATTCAGCATCATGAATGTACACTGAATGTCCCGAACTGAATATCCACAATGTAGAAAAGACTGGCTGCATATGACACTGCACAAGAAGAGATGTTTCAAAAAATAAGAGACTTAGAGGAGAGAGCACTTAGGGAAAACTTGATTTTCTGCTGTACCTGAGAAGCTGGAAGGAACAGACTGTATTAATTTTATGAAAGCACAAATAAGCAACTGGACTGGTATTCCACAGCAGGAACTGTTAATTGAAAGAACACATCATGTGTATGCTCCAAACCTGGCGATGATAAAAAAAAAATAACTAGACCTTTAATGGTAAAGATGCAATCTTACTAGCAGAAGGCGTTTATTCTGACAAAACTGTAGCAGAAGGACAAAGTAATAAAAGTGGGAAATAGAGTGTTTTTGGAAAATTAATTGTACACCAGGCAGATGAGGAGTACATTTATTCCTTTATTCAGGGAATGTCAAGAAGCAGGCATGAGAGTCAAACTGCTGTACCCAGCTATCTTCAAAATATTTTCCCCTGGAGGAGCAAAATCATTTTAATGAAGTATATGCTAAGAAAGAAATACAAAAGTTTGTCAAAGAAAAAGTGAACTGTGAATCAGAAGGTGATTCTGCTTCTTGTTCTTCTGGTAATTAAGACCACAGAGAGACTGTGCTGGTGAAACATTTTATAGTGTTTCAATGAAATATTCTTGAGAGAGGGAAAAAGCACAAGAGATGAACAGAAGAATCAAGAGCACACTGGAAATGAAATAGAGACAGTTTCTGGGAGATGAAGATGAACAGGAATAGAACAAAAATAATCTGGAAATATTGGACTTTGTTAAACATGTAGTTGACTCTAAAGCATATGCCCTACTTCAGGTCATTAATGTTTGGAGAATAAAATCAGTAACTTAAACATTGACAAATGTGAGATTATGAAGCAATAATTATATTTGTGAAACATGATAGAACAAGAAAATCTGGAAATACTGAACTTTTTTGGATTTTGTTAAACTTGCAGGGAACTCTAAAGCATATGCCCTACTTTATGACATTAATGTTCAGAAAAATAATCAGGAGAGGGGAAGAGGAGGAAGAAAATTAACTGTAAGTAAAACATTTTTTCTTAACAGTATTTAAATAGTGCATGATTTTCTCTGCATGTTATAAAGTAAAGTTTTTTTCAGTTATTTTAAGTGTAATGGGGATACTAATGTAAAAAAAAAGATCTGGCTAAAAGAACATGACAAAAGAAAAAATAGTGTGTGTTTCTCATTCTTGTATAGGGGGGAATGACTAGTTTAAGGCAATTAGCTTAATCTAATGACAAGTTTTAAGAGAAAGCAAGTAAATGAATAAGAATATTGAATATTATAAGCCTTTTTCTGGTAAACAGCTATATATAAAAGGGGGGAATAGTAATTTTCAAGAATACAATACTTTCTGTAATGTCTTTAAACATTAATGGTCTCACAGATAAATAAAAAAATAAAGAGTAGTGAACTATATTAAAAATGTAGAGTGCAAATAGTTATGCTACATGAGACAATAACTGAACATGTGAGTTTGATAAAGAAAGGTTTTCAGGATGATTATTCAGTGGAATACCTGGGAGGAGTACTTATATTAATTGCAATATGAACTCCAATAGTGATAGAAGAGGATAATAAAGACAATAATGGTAGATTTGTAGTACTAAAGGGCTACTAGCAAGGGAAGAGGATTACATGGGCATGTATTTATATTCCACCAAAAACTTCTATAATGGAACTTAAGAAAATTCTGGTTGAGTAATCAGCTTTCAGCAAGGAATATTATTTATATATAGGGAGTAGAATTTGATTTGCAGCAGTGAAGATGTGTCTGGAGGGGCCCAGAAGAGGAAATATAACAAATGAGGGTATTTTTTAAAGCAATTTATGAAAATATTTGGCATGGAAGATGTGAATTCAGTACCAGGTGTTCAGAGTGAATTTACATATTATTCCCCAAGATACAAAAACTGGGCTAGGCTAGACAGAATTTTCACTTCAAAGAAACGTGCATTTAATTGAAGGTCTTGATATGTACCCAATAACTATTTCAGATCATGGGTCAATAATAACTAAAATAAAAACACAGGGTAATGAAATAAAAATGAGGCACTAATGCTTTCCCATCTATCTGTTGAAAAGATAGGAATTTAAGGAATGGGTAGTGGAAATTAGTAAGGACCTACTAGAGAAGACAGAAATTTCTTTTGAAAATATAACTACGGGGTGGGATAAAATTAAAGTGGAGTTTAAAATAGAGTGGAAATAAAAGAAGGGGAGATATGGTTAAGGAGTAACAAGACTTATTTAGAGGGACTGATAAATGTTAAAGTATTGCAACATAGGAGGAATCTCACAGAACAAGAAGAGGAACAACTGCAGAATGCTAAACAGAAAATAAGGGATTACCTCGATAATATGCATGAGTTTAGAAAGATTGCTGTTAAACAACTGTTTTGATAATAACTCTAGAGCACCAAAACTTTTAGTACAAGAACTCAGGCAGCAGAAAGTAGAAATGGCTGTCACCAAGTTTAGGGAGCCTATAACAAAGAAGATAAGAGATCCTGTAGAAGTAGTAGAAATATTTTGGAAATTCTATGAAAGTCTGTATAAAGCAGAGAATATGGAATTCAAGAAAAGGTACAAATGGAAATGTTTATGGAAGAATTAAATATGCCAAGGTTAGAGGTAGAGGAGGCTCAATTACTAGCAGTTAGGATAGGGGGAGATGAGATAACAATGGTGATACATAACCAAGCTACAAGAAAGTCCCCAGTAGCAGTTGTGGAAGTTTGGAAGCTAGGAGGGAAAAAACTGATAATGATCTGGAAGGTTTTGTTTAACAGTGTTTTAAAAGGAGAAGTGTAAACATCCTCAAAGAAAGCAGTGGTAGCTTTAATACCTAAAGGGGAAAAAGATCCATCAGATCCAGCTTTATGCAGGGCCATTTCAATACTAAACCATAAGTATAAAGTGTTTATGTCTATAATGGCTAAAAGAATGGCAAAAGTGATGCCAAAATTGATAGATATGGATCAATGTGTTTTTGTGTAGAGGAGGCAAACATTTGACAACATTAACAGAACACAGATGATCCAAAGGGAAGCAGAATGTAAGAAAATACCACTGTTCTTGGTGGGTTTTGATGCAGAGAAAGCATTTGACAGAGTAAGCTGGGACTTTATCAGCAGAGCAAAGGAAGCACTTGCATTTCCTGATAAAATTATAAAGTTGATTAGGAGGATATATGAGAGATCTGATGTAAGAATTAAAGCGAGTGGGGTCCTCTCCAATAATTTCTGCTTGACCAGAGGAATCAGGCAGGTGTGTTTTCTCTTCCCTTTGTTATTTGCATTATATTTAGAAAAGAAAAGGGGCTCAGAAATGCAAGGATATAACTGGTATAGTAGTCAAGAAAAGCTGGCTGTATTTGCAGATTATATTATTTTATACCTGATAAAACCAGAAAGGGACAGTACTACTAATTATCCATTTTTTAACAGTAGCCTCTGTTCTAAATTCAACTAAAAATGAAACCAGTGCAGGCCTTTCACTTAGGATTCCCATATCCCTATCTTTTTACCTATACTCTGATATCAATCCCTGATAGGGAAGGCAGTCACTTCCCTGCAATCCGAATATCTTCTTGGCCTCTTCCCATTCTTTTAACTTTTTTTCTCTAATTATTTGCTCCCAATACTTTTGTTCCTTAGTCAACTTCCTCCAGTAAATTCCAGCTCTCTCTTGCCTATTCTCTGTATCCTTAATTGCAGTCATCCCTAATGGCAGAATCTACTTTCACCATTCCAATGTTGGCTTAGTTCTTTGCATACTTTGTGCTACGTTATGAATATAAAATTCTGTATGATTGCTGTTATTCTCCTTAAGGGTCTCTGTTCAAAATCCCAGTGTTTCCTTATTTCTTGAATTTCTCCACTGCTTCATCATCATCCATTTCCACTTATAGTTGTAGCTTTCCCTTCTGTTTATATATATGAGTTTTAACTGTGCAGCTTTAAAATATCCATTCAAACTAGGCAATCACAAACCACCTTGTTCTATTAAAATGATCTCCTTATCCCACTTCACTCTTTATTAATTACTATGATAAAAATATGCCTGACCTGTGTATAAAACTAAAAGGACTGAAAATATTTTTACTGATTGTATCTTTCTTTCCATATCCAAAGGCAGGAGCTTCAGTTTCTCAGTTTTTGTATTATCTTTTTAGTATTTTCCCACATATACTTAGCTGCCATAACATTGTCCTTTTTAACCCATACTCCTAAGTACTTCATTTTATCATGTTCCCATAAATATGGGCATTGCTGAACCAAATCATGTGTGGGTACATATTTTACAGCTATAGCCTTTGTTTTATCTGCATTAATTTTATGCCCCCCCCCCCAAAACAGAACTATCTCAAAATGTGCCACAACACTGATATGTCCTTTCCTGGTTTTATCAGGTACAAAATAATATCATCTGCAAATAAAGCCAACTTCTCTTGAATAGCATACCAATTATATCCTTGAATTTCTGAGTCCCTTATTTCCTTTGTCAATGACTCTAAATATAAAGCAAATAAAAATAGGGTTAAGAGGACAACCCTGCCGGGTTTCTCTGTTCAGACACAACTTACCAGAGAGGAACCCTCCCACTTTGAGTTTTGCTTTCACTCCCTCATATATCCTCCTAATTAACCTTATTATTATATCAGAAAATGCAAACACTTCCATTGCCCTACTCATAAAATCATGTTTTATTTTGTTGAATGCTTCCTCTGCATCAAGACCCACCAACAGCTGTATTTTGTATTTTTTTTTACATTCTGCTTCCCTCTGGATCATAATTGTTTGATTAATGTTGTCAAATGCTCACCTCCTGTCCACAAAACATACTGATCTATATTTATCAATTTTAGTAACACCTTTGCCATTCTTTTAGCTATTATAGACATAAACACTGGTTTAAAATTGAAATGGGCCTATATGAAATTGGATCTGATGGGGTCTTTACCATCTTTAGGTATTACAGCTACCAAAGCTTTTTTCCAGGGTGTTAGTGCTTCCCCTAGCTTCCAAACTTCCATTGGAATATCATCTATTCCTGGAGACTTTCCTGCACATGGTTTATACATCACCATTATATCTCATCTCCTCCGATTTTAACTTATTGTTGAGCCTCATCTACATCTAACATTGACATATTTAAGTCTTCCATAAATATTTCCATTTGTGCTTTTTCTTGATTTCCCCAGTTCTCTACCTTATACAAATTTTCATAAAATTTCAAAAATATCTCTAATGACATTGACAGGATCTCTTGTTATTTTTCTTGTTATAGGTTCCCTTAGTTTGGTAACAGCCCTTTCTACATTCTGTTGCCTAAGTCATTGTACCAAACACTTTTGTGCTATGGAGTTATTATCAAAAAACAGTTGCTTAGCAGCAGTCTTTCTAAACTCATACATATTATCCAGGTACTCCTTTATTTTATCTTTAGCACACTGAAATTGCACCTCTTTCTGTGAGATTCTCCTTATTCTGTAATACTTTAACCTTTGTCAGCCTTTCTAAATAATTCTTAATACTTCTTAACCATATCTGTTTTTGTTTTATTTCTAATCTATTTTAAACTCCACTTTCAGATTATCCCACTCAGAAGCTATAACACCTGGAGTGCTTTCTGTCCTCCTTAATAACTCCCAAATAATTTCCACTAGCCATTCATTAAATTATTCTGTTTTTAACAGATAGACAGAGAAGTACCAGTCTCTCATTCTTACTTCATTACTCGGCATTTTTACCTTGGTAATTATTGGTATGTGATCTGAAATAGTTATTGGATGTATGTCAAAGTTATTAATTAAATAAACATGTTCCTGTGAAATATAATTTCTGTCCGGTCTAGCCCATATTGTATCTTGTGGAATAATATGTAAATTCTCTTCAAGTTCATATCTACTGAATTCATATCTTCTATACTAAATATGCTCAGAATTGTTTTCAGAAATCTACTCTTTTTTGTTCTATTTTCCTTTTAAGGCTCCCCAGATTCATCCTCATTGTTGCAAATCAAATTCCAGTCTCCACCTATAAGTAATATTCCCTAATTAAAGCTGATTATTTATCCAATGTTTAACCTCCATAATAGCAGTTTTAGGTAGAATATAAACACACACCAGTGTAATCTGCATCCCTTGCCAGTAACCTCTTACTACCACAAATCTGCCATTATTATCTTTTCCCCCTCTTCTATCACTATTACAGCTCATCTTGCAATTAATATAAGTACTCCTCTTTTCCTTTGACCCTGAAATTCTGCTGAATATCCATCCTGAAATCCTTTCTTTATCAAATTCACATGCTCAATTCTTTCCAAATGGTTGTCCTGTAGAATTGCCATTTATACCCTGCATTTCTTAATATAATTAAATCTTATTTCTTTTTTGTCAATAGCTGTGAGAACATTCACATTTCCAAGATAATATATAAAGTGTCACCATTATGATAATAAGTCAGCATTCCCACCTGTTATATATGACAGTTTTTTAAAATGTCTGTGCCCAGCTTTTGTGATAAATGCACCCAGCAATGTGGGTCTATATTAAATTATCGAATGCTTAGAAAAGCGAACGATGATTTATCGACCCCATGTAAGTGAAAGCTTACAAACTTGAATGCTTAGACCAGCGATTTTTTTCCAAGCGAAAAAAATCGCTGTTCCAAAAAAAAAAAAAAAACAACACCCCCCCTACTTAAATATACCAACTCTGAGATTGCACTACAGTAATGAAAATGGCAAAGTAATGGACGCAGCCAAGCGATTTCTTTCCCAGGGAAATAATTTGCTTATATGCTGCTTCGTCATTTTGCCTTTTTGTTTTTTCAAGTTTGACCAAGATGCATTTGAAAGAATCTTTCTTCAGTCATCTAATAGGAACCCAGCAATGCTTGTCAGGTTGAGCCTTTATACTGTTTTTTCTTATCCTTAACACTGTCCTACCCTATGTCACATTTTACAAGACTTTTTCTTTTAATTAAAACCCTCAAACACTAAGCCAAGCACACCTCATAATACCTCCATAACCTGTTAGCTTAATACAAGCACACAAAACTATGTACATCTTCAAATAATGATGTTTAACCCTCCTAATAGGAACAGCCTTCCCAAACAGCCAGCTGCAAACACAGGCCCTAAATAACCTGAAATTGAGGTTATATATGCTAAGATGCATGTTAATGCCTGTGCTTTAATTGGCATCTGTTTTTTTTTTTTTTTTTGTCTTTATTACCCTCACAGATGTGAAAAACAACTTGCAGGCTTTCCGAAAACATTCATTTTTAGCATTGAAAAAACAGTGCTTTGTTTTAATTGCCCAATAACTAACTTGTCTCCATGGAAATGTAAGAAAAAAATGTAGTTAGCTGCAGGCTTATAAAGACAAGCTAAAACATTTATTGATAAAGGAAAACATTCATTGTATTCAGTATTCCCTTTACTTGTTTCCAGTTAAAAGTTGCTATTAGATTAAACCAGGGTCTTAATCCAGACATTCAGCTACTCAAAATTAAGAAAAAAAATATCAGCTCTTACATATATTATGATATTTGTACTTTTGCACCCCATGTCCCACCTCAACAACCCAGGATTACTGCCTATTAACTTAAGCATGCTTTTGGATAGTCTTTTTCCTGTTTCTGAAAAAAAGAAGAAAGAAAGAAAGAAAGAAAGAAAGAAAGAGAAAAAAGATATATGTTTACTTTAGTATCATTATCATATACACAAACAACTTAAAATGCTTTGCTATAAAACATGCAGTTTATGTCATAAAAAGTTTCTTAGAAATACTGTTAAGAATATAAATTGTTTTACTTAAAGTTACCTTTTTCCTCCCTCTTCCCACCCTTCAGTGTCCTTGCAAACATTAATGATATGAAGTGAGGTAAATGCCTTTCAGTTCCTCACAAATTTAACACATTTTAACAAAAATGTATCCTTTCTGCTTTTTTGTATACAGTCGTACTTCACAAATATGATTGATGATTTGCAATCTTACATTTATTCACTAATTTCTGTGTTGCTGGTTTTCTTCTTGTTCATCTCCCAGCTTCACTCTGGTTCAATTCTAAGGTGCTCCCAATTCTTTTAGTCAACTCCTATGCTTTTCTCTATTTGTCAAGCATTTTGCTTTGGAACAATGGAAATGATTTCACTGGCAAAGTCCCCATTTGTGCTTTATTATCAGAAGAATGAGAAGCAGAAACCATTTCTACTTGATGGCTCAGTTTTTTCTTGGACAAACTTTTGTATTTCCTCCTTGGCCATTCTGCATCAAACAAATGTTTTTTCTTCAACCCTAGGAAAATACTCTGAATATAGTTGGCTACAGCAGTCTAAATCTCACACCTGCCTCTCGATATTCCATAATTGTGGGAATAAATCTGTTTCTCTTCTGCTTGGTGTACAGTGTAAAATTAATGCAGTCTGTTCCTTCTAGTTTCTCTGGTACAGCAGAAAATATCAGATTTTCCGTACATGCTCTGTTCTCTAATTTCTTTATTTTTTCAAACAGCTCTTCTTGAGCAGTCTCTTACTCTACCATCCTTTTCTTCATTTCAACCTCTGATTTTTGCACTTTTATCATCTCCTCTCAATATCTGGTTAAAGCTTCTTCTATTTCTCCAGTATTTTTTAAGTTGATATACTATTTTAGTGTTTTGCTTATTTTTATTAGCTCTGAGCATATTTTACTTATTTTTGCTCTAGATTACTGGAAACCATGCCTTGCACCAAAGCTGGAGCTTGAACTACTTTTTGCTGAACAGTTGCAGGATTCTTCTCAACCAGTCTATATTCTCTTCACCTTTTCTTGTTGATTTTCTTACAGACTCTGTTAGTTTCTTCTTTGTTAGCATTGGAGCAGTGTACATACTAGCCAACAATGGAATTTACTTAATGTAACAGAGTTCCTGCCCCCATCTTTCAGTTTCTTTTTTCACACTGGAAGAGCTGAAGTTAAGATCAGTGTGCAGCCATCTTGGAAAATGTAATTGGTGAGTTGTTGGTGCAATTACCTACAACTGCTACTGCTCATCCACACCACAGTGTTGCAAAAGGGGAGTGAGTTATTTAGTAACAGCTGCAATCACTAAATGGCTGTTGTGTCTGTCCTGCTCATAAGGATGAAGAAGGAAGGTTGATAGTACATCATTTCACTAAAAGCCTGTGCCTGTAGTAGTACTACCTTCACTGACTTTATAGACACTCAGCAGACCTAAATCTGATACAGAAAATCATAGCGCTGCAATAACTACATAGTGGTATTTACATACCACACTTAGAATAGGAGATGTGATTAGCCAGAAAGATGTGCAGCATTCAACCAAAGCCATAAGGAAACTACAAAATGGTGCTGTAGAATGGATGTGACCAAGGACTTTTACATTACATTAACCTTTTTTCTCCTGCTGCCTGTTCATCATCGAGCCTTGCTACTGATTGGCCCTGATTCACCCTTTGGGTGAGAGATGATTGCTGAGTCATCATGCATGCGGCCACTGGAATTTTCTCTTTATGAACTTAACCCCACCTCTTGTGACTGAGGCAAGCACTTGTGACACTGCAGGAACGCTCTGTAGTGTGTGCTTGCTCCTACTTACATGCCCCCTGAGAGCTACCATCAGCAGCTTAGGATGAATAAGGCCACTTCCCCCTGCCTTCTGACCACTATAAACATGCAAGCCTTTACTTTCATAGGTGCAGTCAGCTGACTGAACAGTCTACTTAACATATTTTTGCTGGCAGTAACTTCCTCTCCTCAGGATAGGTGAGCTTGTGTGAAGCATTCAACCCCATGCTCTTATTCTTATCTCTTCCAGCATCTGAACTACTTAATGATCTTAGGTTATTCAGGCTGTAGTTAAGACTTTATTCCACTGAGCTGGCAGACTTTACATTACAGTAACTAACAGTCAATGAAGAAAACTATGTTGTGTCTCAGTATAGACCAGAGGTAGGGTACAACTTGCAGGTTATTGGTTTTGTTTTTTTTAAGAATTTCTGCCTGTAAAAAGGGGAAGCAGAAAGGAACAGCATGGGAAAAACAGAATCAATATAACTTTCAGGCATAAATATACAGTTTGATGCTACCATACAGTTTAAATTCTAAGGTATATATAATGCTCAGATTGCAAAGACAACTCAAGATTAAAAAAAAAAAAGCAATATTAAAAACAGTCTATGGAAAATGTGAAGAAGTGTTAACATTCTCATTAAAGCCAGGCAGAATTATAATGCTTTAAGGAGCTGTTAAAAAGCATGCCAGAGAAGAATACTCCCTATGTGCTCACTGCAGTGGATTTTAGAGGTGCAGACCTCGATAAGCAAAACATTAAAATGTCCAAGTTTCTCTTTGTGCTTGTAAACTCCTACCTCCCACTGTGTAGCAGAGCACAACCCCTCTGATGGGGCAGTAAGGATAAGTCAGGTAAGGTCATGTAAGGATAAGAAACAAAACATTAAGATGAATATTATACTGACAATATTATCTTTTTTGCCACCGTCACCATGGGCACTGTCAAGTACATCATCTGTTGTGCACATTTTATCTTTTACCTTAACAAATAACAGAAAAGTTCCCTTATCAGAAAAAAAACATACTTTTTTTGTATTTCTGATAAAATAACAGCTGAGGTCAGATATGCAGATTTATTCTGGACATGTGCTGTATAACTTGAAACACTTAGCAACAAAAACTGTACATAAGGTTTCAAACGCATACATATGGTTAAATAAGATCCAGGTTCCATTCTTAGGGTGGAGGTGCCTCTCCTTTGGTCCATTTTAGCTATAGCAAGAAAAACAGTTACAAAGAATTGGAAATGTAAAACTACTCTTTCTTTCACTGAATTCATTAATTTAGCAAAAAATGTCCGCGAAAAAGAATTGTCAACTGCCAAAATGAGAACTTTGAATATTATTCACTAGTTTAGCTTTGGGTCAAAATTAAGTGATTTACTTGATAAATTTTAATGATTTAATTTTCTTTGCTTGATTTTGTTGTGGACATCTGTAAATAGTTATGTTTTTGTTCTATTTATCTTTAAATAATTTTGTACAATCTTTGTTTTAAAATTAATAAAAAAGTTTAAAAAAGCATAAATATGCTTTAGCAAAACAATGAATAACGAACTCATAATTGAATGATATTCTTCTTCTTCTTCCTTCGGCTTTTCCTGGTTAGGGGTAACCACAGCAGATCACTGTCTGCTCATGATTGGCAGTGGAGTTTTACGGTTTCGAGTTGCCAGCCCGTCGCCCAACCTTCCTCAGAGGCATACACACTCACTCATGCCTAG
The DNA here is from genome assembly GCF_019279795.1 of Protopterus annectens. NCBI lineage: Eukaryota > Metazoa > Chordata > Ceratodontiformes > Protopteridae > Protopterus > Protopterus annectens. The sequence continues at coordinate 847,150,217 of NC_056725.1, forward strand.
GTCCAATTTAGAGTGTCCAATCCACCTGTGGGATGTGGGAGGAAACCAGAGCTTCCAGAGGAAACCCACATGGCCACAGGGAGGACATACAGACTCCGCACAAAAGGCACCCCAGCCGAGGATCGAACTGGAGACCCTCTTGCTGTGAGGTGGCAACGCTAACTGCTACACCACTGCAGCCGCCCTCATAACTGAATAATATATTCAAATAAAATACTTAGCTACCATATTCTCATGTAATACATACTAAAACTCCATGTATATGATGCATAGTTTTATGTGCATTAAAAGCTGTAGCAAAATCGGGATAATGTTGTTTCCATTCATTCTTGTTTACATGCATGATTTCACTTGCTTGGTTCCACTTAGACTGTGATGTGAGGTCATACTCACTATATTCTAGAACCAATTACCTCAGTGAATTCTAGAAGTGAATATCTCAGTATTAGAACTAAGTAAGGATTGCATTTAGACTGGAAAAAACTGATCTACTGCACATATAAATATTTGAAAAAGGTAAGAGGATTACATTTTGTTGAGCAGCAAGAACTAAAATTTTAAAGGAACATCATTTGTCAGATGAGTTAACACTATCTGTACCTCTTTTTTAATATTCTGGGGCTTCCACTGGCATACTATCCAAGTGTATCAGTTTTTAGAAGACTAGACTTTTTCTGAGAGGAAGATCTTAGGAAACTGTATACATGAGACTGCCTGTTATTTATTTCTGACATCTTTTTAATTAATGGCAATAGAAATGTATTAGTCCATGAACTTTGTACCTTGAAAATTTTCCAGCATAGTATCCTGGTACTGAAATTTCATTAGGAGTTCAAGTGATACAGTCATACTGGATCCTAAATGCAGAGTAATACATTATGTGTGGTCAACAGCTGATAGTTGTTAGATGGTTAGTAAAACTGAAATTGTAAGGTTTAGTGGAGAGAGCTGGCATGATGGTTAAGGTCTTAACCTCACAGATACAAGGTACCTGGTTTGATTTTGACATCTGGTTAATAATAGTCTGCAGACTGATAGCCTAGTATTTGCCTATAAACTCTGTCTGAAAAAAATGAACGAGGGAATTACATACTTATATTCAGTGAACCAAGTACACAGTGTTTTAGAGCAGGTTGCTTATATCATACCTCTGAACTTCTTAGCACAATAAATGTGGACAAAGGCAAAATTATAGGTGGAACAGAGGCCCAGAAATAGAGACAATTTTTAAATATTGCTCTTAATAATCTTGGAAAGTTGCAAGAATAATAGTTTTACATTAGCATGTATTTTCTGAAAGATGTCTGAAACTTAAATGTCTATCATTATTTCAATAATTTTCCAAAAAAACACAGATTTTATGAGGAACAGAACAAAAATAAAGATAAGTCTGTACTTTCTGCAAATATCTGGATAGTTCAGAGGTATGGCTTACATCAGTATCACAGATTTTAAGGGTGAAGAGGGAGAATTCTTAAAGGAAGTGGGTACTATTTGTATACCTTTTAAGGTCCATGATGTAGGATGTCCTCTTATAGACTGCCAGTTCTTATCACTTTTAGAAGACTAAATTTGCTCTTGAGACTAATGATTTCTGTAAATTAGTCTGCCTGTAGTAATTCAGAAACAGAGAAATATTCTGCACATGTGCTGTGCAACTTAAAATATGCCACAAAAGGACCGTTTTACAGAGTTTTAAATGCATGACTACACCATAATAAAGGAAAAAAAAACTTCATATGAATTTATAGTCCATTCATATTCTATTCAGATAATAAATAGCAAAACTCATCTATAAGATGCCCAGCTTTTGGGTGAGGTGAGCCTACAGTAGAATCTTGACACTGCTGTTGGTATAGTTGCCATTGTTACATAAGACTGATTATATGTAATTGATTCTAATACGATGACGAGTTGAAGCTCAGTACATTTTTTAAATGAACACATATATGTGCATTTAGACTGCCACAAAGAAAGATGATGTTATGGTTTCCTCTACTGTTCTTAGAAGTATTGTAAAGGGCTGCAGGTAATTACTTTCTTTGTTGGTAAAAAAAAAATAACATTTTAAAGAAGCATTTTCTGTTAACTTAAGTCAACACTATTTGTACAACTATTTCATATTTTGGGTCTTACATTGATAGATCATCAGAGTTTGTCAGCTTTACGAAGAGTATACTTGCTCTGAGATGGAGAATTCAGATAACTGTATAAAGAATACCACCTGTATTTATTTCTGGTGTTTTTTAGTTAACAACTGTACTTATTTTCTCTTACAGAAATTCTATTTCTTAGAGAATATCCAAGGCAGCCTCCTGCCACAGAAATTCCTCCAAATGTTCATATATATGACAGAGACACAGTGGACCCCAGATGCAGACCACAACATTATGGGTGCTTAGTGAGTTACAGTTTTCAGATAGCTAGTGAAATTGAAACTGTAAGGTTACTTTTTCTGAAGAACCTTAAATAAAAAGAATTGGAGAATGCCATGCTTAATTCAGAATCAGACAGGAATGAAATTTAGAAAAGTGGTTAAAACTCTACCAATTAAACAAAATTTACATTATTGAGAAAGTTATACTGCATGCAACACTGTGATTACACTTTAAAACTTGGACAAATAAACTTGTTAAGAATTCCTTAGTGTGAGACCTGTTCTTAACAGTGCTTAGGGGTGCTTAACAAATGTTCTGTTAAAATAAGGTTTCATGCTATGGACCAAAAGCAGACAGTACCAACCAGCAAAGAGCAGTGACAGAAGGTAACTTTGATACCTCTGTGTCCTGCATTTATGAACAAAAATTATTTGCCGGCCCTCCTGACTTGAATTTCTTGACATCCATATTTCTAACACACAATAAGTTGGTTATGATTGGAGACCTAATCATAAACGTCTACATTATATCAAAGTTAGAGATATTCAGAGTAAAGCAGGATAACACTTAATAATAAGCAAGACCATGGCTGTGCAAATCACATGATATTATTTGCTAAACAAGCCAATTATGGAGGACTGGAAACAGAAGCTTTTCTCAGCAATCATCTGTAACCTGTCTTAGAGAATGATCACATTAGATTTTAGGCTCTCAGTTTATATCAAAGAACTGCATTAGTTTCAGAGGAAACAGCAGACCCAGTAAATGCTATCTATGCCCGTTAATTCAATGCTATACCTACTTTGAGAAGTAGTCTACGTAAGGAAGCAATAACTGCAAACACTGAAAAGTAAAAGTAATGCCACAGCCAGACCAGATGTTGTGGTTCACCTAAATGTATTGAGGTAACCAGATCCAGCATGCTATTTAAACATATTATAAACTTAGAAATTCATCCAAATGTTTTTTTGCAAACTGATGTGACCAGTTCAACCCATTACTAACCTTCATCTCTGAGAGTATCTCCAAGATGTTGTCAGGCTGCATCCTTTTTGTTTGCTTTACTGCCATCCTGATGTTTATTTTTCTGCAAATAGTGCCTATTTACACAAATGTGCACAGAGGCAATATCCATATTTTTCTTGACAGAAGCTGGCCTTTATTTTCTGAGTTTGGGTGGGAAACAAGAAGAAAAAATAACACCCTGGATATCTGACACTAATCAGTGACTGGTTTTGATTTCATGGATTCATTATAGTTAAAGACTAGCCTTAGTTATATGAAATGTACTGGAATATACAACTATGGACAGTTCTCCTTTCAATTCATCACTTGGTTATATTCTGTCAGTAGTTTAAATCCAGCTTTTTTCCTAGTTTAAGCCATAGTAAGATAAGAAAAAAATGAATACTTTAGACTAGTCTGCACTTTGCCTTTATTACTCTGTCCTTACGCCAAACAGTGCAGTTCGTAAATCATTTAAAATCTCTGGTATGTTACAAAAGTGCATATCACATTGAAGTTAACATATAGAACATTTAAAGTGAGTCTGAGCAGGCTTTTCAAATGATTCTGGTGAACACTGTGAAGGTTATGACATACGCTGTGGTGCAGTATGAGAAGGTGTTATTTTCCCTTCTTTGTTGCTCTTGTCTGGTGCTACTGTTGCCACATGGCAGATTCAATGTCTGCAGTGATGGAAGCTAACCACTTAAGGAATGATTTACAGAGTAAATGGAATACTATCTTTATTCAACAGCATAATCTTTTACTGAATATGGAGTTGGACTGTGCATCTGCACCTCCACTTACAGGTACTGTTGACAATATTCATGAGTTTAGTGTTTTACTAAAAGATTTGGAAAATGATTTGTACAAGCTACAGAGGCTGGTATGGGCACCTGGAAGCCAGTCTGCATTTTCATGTTATTCCATGTGGGATGAGGGTGTTATGTATGCCCACCTATGGGAACACCCATCCCGAATTGTTGAAGAGATGGCAACAATTGAATATTGAACTGGGACATAAGTACATGCAATTATTGATTGACTATTTCCAACCCAATGAAGATGAGCTAAACAGGAAGGTAGAGACTGTTTATAAAGATTTATTTTCCCGTTTTAAGAGTGATACTTGTATTGATATGTTGACCAACACATGTATGAATGTTTCATTATATAGTAGCAGGCTGCAACAAACCAAGCAAAGCAAGCGACAACACGATTTCAGAGACTTTAGTCTCGGGAATGTGTTTGTTTGGCCAAGAGGTAATACTAACAACAACACTACTAGTAATGTTAACAGCAATGCAGCCGCTGATGTTACCACTCAAAATGCTGTTCCAACTGAAGGCTTGACTGGGAATGACTCCAGACTTGTTTTGCCAGCTTCCTAGACAATGTCATCTCTCACCTCTGTTTTGCCTAGGCTGGCCACTGTTAATGCACTGATTGAATGTGCAGAATCTACATCTGATCTGACACAAGGTCAGACACCTCCACCAAAATAACAGGCTTTAGTTAACACTGCTTCTAATTCTGGTGCCGGACCTAAGGTAACATCTTTGCGTAATTTGGATAATTTTTTACCATTGCCAGTGAGAGTGCGTGCGATGTTGCAAACAAGGTCAACCATTCAGGGTTGACGCAAGAGGAAGTACTCAGGGGAATCCAGCAGTACCCAGTGACGGACCAGGAGATGAACAGCTTGGTTTTTAATTTATCAAACTACATTATGACTCCGGCTGAGGCCTCGTTGCTTAACAAAGGACTTTATTTTGTTCCTTCCACAGGTATGGATGTGACTACATTTCTCACAGATTTAAGAATGTTTGGGCACAATGTGGCACTTAAGCTTATGCACCTGAAAGACGCGGCATTTGTTGAACGTGTTAGGCAAGGTACTTTCTTGAAACGTAAAAGTTCCTATAACCCATTGTTACCTATACATGTTGAATGTTTTATTAAGACTTGTGAAAAAGATGTTTATGATAACTTTTATGGCAAAAAAACACATAGATGTTATTATTTTAATTTGGATGCTGGTCAAAGAGAAGCTTTAAAGTCACTACGAAGTAATACTGATTTGATTATTAGGCCAGCTGACAAGGGTGGGGGGATTGTACTCATGAACTATAACTGACTATGGAAATGCTATGCATATGTTGCTTGATGATGTAGAAACTTATGTTGCTTTAGATACTACTCAATATATGAGATTGGTTAGAACAGTACAAAATGGGTTGGGAGGGTGGCCTAATGGTTAAGGTGTTTGCCTTACAAACACAAGGTGCGCGGTTCATGTCTCATAAGGGATAATTGGCTAGGTTTAAAATAGCTCGCAAGAGCAGTTAGCTTAGTACTAATCTATGAACCTATGAATAATCTTTATGATTTATTAATGTGTAGGCAGATTGATTGTGATTTATATGGTTATTTGTATATTGAACATCCAAGTATTCCATCCATCAAAGGATTGCCAAAAGTGCATAAATCCCTGATTTCACCTCATATGAGACCCATTGTTGCAGGTGGTGGATGGGTGACTGAGGCTATATCAATTTACCTGGAGAAGAAATTGGGACCTATTGTAAAAGGAATCCCTACTATATTGAAGGACACTATTCAGTTACTTGGTGATCTAGATATTTACACCAAGGAAGCTTTACCCCCTAGGTGTATATTAGTAGCATTGGATGTTAAAAATTTATTTACATCTATACCCAATGAATATGGGTTGGAGGGTATTAGGGAGATGTTAAGTGGGATGGAGATTGTGACGAATGATGAAGTGACTTTGCTTTGTACTCTGCTGGACATTTTGCTGTCCAATAATGTCTTTATGTTTGATGGCCAACTTTACTTGCAGCAATGGGGTGTCGCTATGGGCACCCCATGTGCCAATTCATATGTTAATCTGGTGGTCTACCACTGAGAAAAGAAGTTTCTATTTGATAGTGTTTATCATTCACAGGTTCATCTATATAGGCGTTTTGTCGATGATATCCTACTGTTTTGGGATGGTGAATTTTCTGACTTATGCCAGTTCATTCACTATCTGGAATCAACAACAGATTTTTGAAGTTCACTATGTCTCATTCTTTAACTAATGTGGACATTTTAGATGTCACTATAGCTAAAAACAGTTTGGACATGATTTATACTAAACTTTATCGCAAGCCCTGTTGGAAGAATGCCCTTTTGGAATTTGGTAGCATGCATCCTAGATTTGTCTTTCATAATATTGTGAAAGGGCAATATTATAGGGTCAGAAGAATATGTAAAGACGCCACTGATTTGAAGGTTCCAGTTGATTGCCTGGACCAATTATTTATTGTAAGGGGATACAAAAGAACATTACTGGAAAGAGTAAAGAATGAGGTGTTTAGGGGCTCACAATTAGAACCAAGTGGGCGTTGTTGCAATATACAATGGAAGAGTGATAGACTTCCATTTGTAACAACTTACACTAATGATAATATAGTGGTGACCGAGATTATTAAGTGGAATTGGCATGTTCTTACTGTTGATTTGGATACAGTTGGCATAGTGGGTGAAAGACCATGCTTTGTATACAGGAATAGCTTAAATTTGAAAAGGCTTTTATGCCATGACAAAACAAAATATGGAGATTCTAATGTGAGTCTGGGGGGCCTGATTCCAGGTACTTTTCCATGTGGAAAATGTAATATGTATAGTGCAGTCTCCAAGAAACAGATTTTTGACCATCCTGTTTTAGATTTTAAGTTTTCCTCCAAGGTTCATCGCCACCTGTGATAGTTGTAATTTGGTGTATCTTGCCAGCTGTAAGTGCTGTAGCTGCTTCTATGTTGGCAATACTTCGAGGAGGTTGAAAGATAGGATTTACAATCACTTCTATGATATAAAAAATATGCATCTTCAAAATGCCTTGGCTAAGCATGTTTCTGTTTTTAATTCTCATAGTTTTTGCTTTATGGTGTTACAACTTGTGAGTAGAAATGAGAGAGGGGATGATTATAATAATTCTTTGGAGTCTGTGGAATTGAAGTGGATTTTGAGGCTACATGCCCATATTCACCCCGGACTCAATAGTTATGTTAGTATAAAACCTGCACTTGAGGCACAATCCCTAAAATGACTGCTTTGTATTTTTGTACCTTTGTATTTTCTTGATGTTAATTTAACGTTAATTACATAATTAAGTGATTTAATGATTTTATTTGAAGTGCCTGATTATTGGGTGGTTCAGATATTTAAACTGAATGCTTTTTTCTACTGTGAGATTTGATGAAGCGTGAGGTGTTCATGTGAAAGCGCTTAACTGTTTGTTTTTATCAATAAAATTTTATCCTGGATTTCAGAGCTGTGGTGGTTCTAGCTTGTGTTTCATCGTTTAGGTATTCTGTGATTAAGCTTTCAAAGTCTGCACATTCAAACACGTACATTTTGTACTTGCATATAATTATGTGCACTTGCAAAAAAATGCAGTAACAATCAAATAATTCACTTATCTCTTACAGGAAAATACCACTCTGAGATGTATAACTCTGTGGGCATGCTAAAAGTACTGTAACAATAAAAAAAAAATACTTAACTCTTACAGGAACTCCAATGTCATTATCTTTATCGCAGAGTGATATTATCACTTAGATGCTGCTTAATGCTCAAAACTTTTAACTTTCCATTTTTTTAATTTCCATTTATTTCCCCATTGCACATAATGAATGTTCCCACGTTTTCTATTAAATAAACTCTCACATTTTGTTCAGAAGGGAATTTTTTTTCAGTGTGCATGCCCCTAGGCTATAGATTCTATAGTTTTCAGTGTCAATCATCATTCATGATTTCACATCCTTAGTCTATCTTGACAAGGTCAGTAAAGTTACATAAATAGTTGAAGTGAAACTCTTTTTTGAAAGAGTTAATTGTTGGAATAATCTTTACTCAAAGGACAGGGATGATCTACTGCAACAGTATATAAACAACCTGGTAAATAATCTCATTTTTGGTCAGTGAAAAATGGTACTTTTATTCATATGGCCATAAAATTAAGCGCAGTATCAAACATACAGGCTGTAGCAAATTTACTTTATTAACTTAGTTAAGTGACAACTTTCAGTTACTCATCAGTGAGCACAGTTGGCAGCTTTCACACCTTGAAACCAAATGTCGAAAACCAAGTCCAGTGATATTATTTAAATTCTTCCGTTATTTATTAAAATTCCTCCAGTATCCATTTTTTAGAATGACTTCTTCAGATAGAATATGGATAGCAGCTTAAAAATACATTCCTACATTCAATAAAAACAATATATATATATATATATATATATATATATATATATATATATATATATATATATATATATATAAATAAGATTTATACAGAAAGGGAAGAAATTCAAGGAAAATACAAGTACTTATAACCTATATATAAACAAGAACAGAGCTAGAGCACACCAACGCAGATCTTGGGGTGCTTGAACAAATTGAGAATAATTCCAATGTGGAAGGGCCCATTCCAAGTACTAAAGGAGAGGGTATTAGATTCATTATGACATTCAGTCTCGAAAGTAATACTATTAGAAATATTTATCACACTTCTATATGATAAAAGTGTTCTACACTTTTGGTTCCCCTCAAAAGTAACATTAAAATCTGAAAGTACTTTTAGAAACAAAGATAAAGACAAAGGGACTTTTAGTTGTGGTAGTTGTAAATATTGTAAATACATCAAGACGGGTAGTAAACAAATAATTAATAATAAGACTTATACCCTTAACCACAAATTGAATTGCAACTCCAAAATGGTAGTGTATGGAGCATTGTGCTTGAATTGCACATGTTTCTACATAGGTAAGACGGAAAGGAGATTGCGAGATAGAATATACGAGCATATCAATGCAATCTCCAAAATGAAGATGGATATATTTCAACCTACCCCAACCATAACTTTAAATTTGTGGGGTTAGACCAAGTGAAATTGGACAGTAGAAGGGGCCCATTTAATCTACTATTGGAAGAACATGAATTATCCTGGCAGTTTAGAACAAATGCTTTCTTGGAACCAGGACTAAATGAACAATGTAACATCTCATGCCTTTTAAAACTTAAGAGCCTGAATAGATAATATCAGACTTTTTAGTCAAATAAATACTAGTTTCCTTGAAGGGTCTAACAACTTGATTATGTCTGTATCATTGTAAGGGCAAGTTATCTGCCTTAATAACTTGTGACACTTCATGAACCCAGGATAAACTAGTTTAAACTAAGTCCCTTTTGGACAGATGGATATTTCTATGGGTAATGTACTATTCCCCTCCTTCTTTTTTCTGGAATGTTATACTTCATTCCCCCCTCCTCCCTAGTATTTTTTCTCTCATTTTTTTTTTCTCTCATTTTTTAACTTTTACTAGGTGGGCAAACAATAGCTGCAACTCAAGCTCTGTTCTTGTTTATATATAGGTTATAAGTACTTGTATTTTCCTTGAATTTCTTCCCTTTCTGTATAAATCTTATTAGGTTCTAAGATGTAGTGGAAATAAGTAAATATATATATATATATATATATATATATATATATATATATATATATATATATATTGTTTTTTATTGAATGTGTTTTAACTTTGCTTTCACACCTTGCAAAAATATGGTGGGGGGCTTGAATTCTTTTATGGACTACATTTTCTTTTGGTTTATTCCTTTTCTATTGATCCATCCCTCCTAACTACTGTATTGGCCAATTCATTCTGCTTAGGCAAGAGCTCTATGGCATATATGTTCACTGAGGTTTGAGCTGAGTGTTCCTACAGCAGTGATGTCATCCATGAGGATGTATTTTTTTTTTTTTGCTTTTAAGGTGCTAATCTCCTATGCCAATGAGTTTCATGAGCTTGCATACTGCTACCTGCATGAGGGTGCATGCATCTTGTTACCACACATGCTAAACCTCAGCCTAAGCAATCTACTAGTTGTGCCGTGTGGTGCAAAGTTTTCTACAGCTTCATACTGCAATACTGAGAAGAACAATGTTATTGAGGAACATGAGAAACTGTGTCCTATGGCACAGCAGCAAGAACCAGGAAGACAATTAGGATGTTATCCTATCTATCAAGCTAGACTTTTAAAAATCCAAATCACTGAGTTTGCCCTGTGCCAGAGTGGTATATGCCAAAGTTTTGGGTGATCCCTGAAACTCTGTTGTAGAGTGCTGTCTCCCCACACAAGATTCTACCCCTTCTGGGTCAAACTGAAAAAGTCAGACTTTTAACATGTTTACCTTGACAAACAGGATTGCTCTCAAAGATACATTTACATAAATCTTAATTATTCAAGGTACCAGCAGCCAGCAACCAAACATCCTGACTCCACAAAGCCACAGTAAGTGATAATAAACATGGCAGCCTTACAGGATCCAAGACAAAACAGCTAAACATTTAAAAGGTGATCACAAAGATATGCAGAATGACTAAAGAACTCGACATAAACATACTGTGTATTAATGTTGCTACATTTATAGTGATCATTTCCAGTAATGTTCTGCAATCTGCACTAACGTAACTTATTATAAGTTAGTATATTTGATATATTTAAATGATAGATCCTGTTCATTCTGTTTTTATGAGTTTCATTGTATTTTTGTACAATGTCCTATCTTTAGAGTCTGTTTAAAATTTGTTATGTTGTACATCTTTCTCCCTTTAACTCAGGTGACAATGGGCAATGTAACCCAGTAAGATTCTCCTGCTAAAAAAAATAAAATAAATAAATAAATGAATAAAGAAAGAAAGAAAGTTAGCAGAGCATCAAAGTTAAAATCAGAGATAAGCTGAACTTCTGAAGAGAAACAATCAGTGAAAATCCAATTAACTAAACTGTCAATCCCAGTCCAAAGAACATGTCAAATAAAAGAATCGAACTGATAAAAGAGGAAGAGGCTATCCACAGGGCAATGGTGTAGCCAGGCATAGTCTTTGTACTCTACAGAGTACATTTTATTCTGAGCATAAGTGAAAAGCATTGGGACTTTATCAAGTCATAGTATGTCTACAACTGTCTAACTTAATGCCTATAACAACGTGTATATATTTTGCATAGAGAATTCATAGCAAATAATTTTTGACTGAACAGCTGAAAATGTTTCACACTAAGTGCTGGAGGGAAACAGGCTAAATGACGTGACCATTTTTTATATTCCATGTGACATATCTCTCAACTGTCCAAATTTTTGCAGAATGCCCTGATTTTTGGCTCATATTTTTGGTCTGTTCCTCATAAAATTTATGTTTTTTTGGCAAATAACTGGGATGATCTGAGGATTGAGGTCACTAAATAATGGCATATATTTGAGTTTCAGACTTTATATCCTTTGGAAAATGTGTGTTAAAACAAACCATGTTACTCTAGCAACTTTCTAAGTTTATAAGAGCAATATTTAAAACATGTCTCTATTTCTGGGGCTTTGTCCCCCCCCCCATGTTTTTGTTGCCTTTTTCCAGATTTCTTGCATTAAGAGGTTGAGAGGTATGCCTGGTGGGCTAGGGGGTAGTAATAAGTATTTGTGAGTACAGAATGGAATTTACTGACTACACCCCTGCCACAAGATGGCTAAAAAAAAAAAACAGAAACAGTAGAGATTCAAGCAGAATATATAATAGAGCACGTCAGAACCTGTCAGAAACAGTCTAGCATTTTAACATTTCACAGCAAACCTCAAAAGGCTGCAGACAGCAAATATAACATAGAATTATGATGTTAATTCTGATTTAAAGAAAATATTAGAACCCAATAACACCAAAGTAATTGCAACACTTGCACATTAACACAAGAAAGGAGCTATAGAGAGAACAAATATTCAAAGACAGCTGCTAGGTAGCCAGCTGCTACCACTTTCAGATGACATATTAAATTGAGGTTCTATTTGCCTGAGTTAGTAATGGTTCTAGTGGATGTAAACTATCCCATGGAACTTACCGAAAAGAGAAGGGGAATTTCCTGGTGGGTTCTGGCCATATTACTCCCAATTAGTTGAATACCATCTTGGGCCTTCCCTGAAAAGAGGCCACTGACCTAGTGGGACTTACTCAGTTAACAAGGGATATATATAAAATAATAAAAATAAAAAATATTGCCTAGTGAGAACTGCAGTAGAACAGCTGACCACTTAGCACACTGATTCTCCATACCTGTACAGTGTGCATGTTTTCATCATCTGGGATCAATTCTGATAAAGCACATAGGAAGAGGCTATCCACAAGATAACAACAACAACAAAAAAAGTAGTGACTCAAGCAGAGTATATAGTAAATCAAGTCAGAACCTGCCAACATGATTAAGTGAAAGCAAGTCTACACTTCCCAAAACTTAATAATACAAATATTTAAAAAAAGTGGCCACTCATATGATGACAAACAACAGAGGTTAACAACAAATCAGAATAGTACAAAAAGAAGCAGGTGGATTATTGTTAGTCCAGTTAACTATGAATGCTATAATTCTGAAGCTATTTAATGAATTCTTACTTTAATGTTTTTGTTATTCTAGGCAACCCATAATGGTATTCTCGTCTTCAAGACTACGACTTGCGTTAGCTGCTCTTGCTACTGCTGCTAATAGTTTGTGGTGTTTTTGGAGGTTCACTTCTAAATCCAGAAATAAAGCAAGGACAAATGAAAATGTTGCCGTTGCTGAAGAAAAGTCATCATGCCCAGATGCTGGTAAGCTACTAATAGTAATCATTAGTAATTACTAGTTACTTGCAAAGGAATATATCCATCATTGCTTACAGAGCATTATTTTTAAGTAATCATTACAGGAAAAATGGCACTGCGTATAACTTTATATCAAAGTAAATGAAATTAATAGGAACATGTTTTTGAAATACACTGTCATATTTACTTAGTATACTGATTCAAAGAACAACTGTAATGGGAAGCAATTTTAAAGAGATATTCTGAAGATGGTTGTTGGGATTCATTAATATAATGCTGATCTAAAGACAGTACCCCCCCCCCATTACTACCAGCATGTAAACTTTCCAACAAGGGGTAGGAGTACCTTGGATAAAGTGTACACCAATATAAAGCAAGCCTACAAAGCAGTGTGGCATCCGCACCTCGGCAGCTTGGATCATTTTTCTATCATGCTGGTGCCTGCTTATAAACCTGCTCTATTCAGGGAGAAATCCACAGTGAAACAGATCAGGATTTGGCCTAAGGGAGCATTATCAGCTCTCCAGGATTGTTTTAAATATACTAACTGGAGCATTTTCAAGGAGACAGCCACAACAGACCAGCACATTGACCTAGATGAATACACCAAAACAGTGATGGCTTACATCATAAAATGCATTGATGATGTCACGGAGATCAGATGCATCATCACAAGAGCTAACCAAAAGCCATGGCATACTAGTAAGGTATATGATCTTCTGAAGCTAAAAAATTCAGCATTTAGGGAAAATGACAAGGAAGCCTTAAGTGTGGCATGGGTAAACCTGCAGAAAGGCATAAAAGAGGCTAAGAGGGAATATGGGAGGAAAGTACTAAACCACTTAGAGGACATAAGGGATACCATATGGTTGTGGCAGGGTATACAACAAATTACGGACTATAAAATGAGAGATGCACAATGTGATGATAACACTCACTTCCTTGACAGCTTGAATATGTTTTTTGGAAGATTTGAGGTGAGGAACACCACAACTGTGCAAGGTTACACACAGAGTAGTATGATGCGGTACTCAGTCTTAGCCTAGTGGAAGTAAAAAGGGTGCTACAGAAAGTCAATCTCAGAAAGGCAGCTGGACCAGATAATATCTTGGGTAAGGTGGTAAGGAGCTGTACAGACCAACTATGTACAGTACTCACAGATATATTTAGCACCTCACTTGGGCTAACAAAGGTCCCTTCATGTTATAAAGTAACAAATATCATCCCTCTACCGAAAAAAAGCCTCACCCTCCAGCTTGAACAACTTCAGACCTGTTGCACTAACATCCATGGTTATGAAATGTTTTCAGAGGCTAGTCAAGAAGCACCTGTTGGCTGAACTACCATCAACTTTTGATCCACTGTAGTTTGCCTACAGTGAAAAAAGATCCACAGCTGATGCAATAGCAGTTGCATTGCATCTTGCTCTTGAGCATCTAGAGAACAAGGACAACTAAGTGAGAATGCTATTCATTGATTTTAGCATTTAACACAGTTGTCCCTATGCAACTGATCAATAATCTCATACATCTGAGCATCAGCAAACACAAAAAAACACCAAAATAGCTGAAAACAGCCACCACAGACAGGATACACCAAACTATATAGCAATGGAGATAGCAGCACAGACTGAATATATAGAATTTATTGTGATTCTGGTACCTCAGCCTTCGCCTTCAAATGGAATACTTCACATTCACAAAAACAAGTCTATAAGAACCATCTGAACAATTCATTAATTGAAATCAGTTAACATTGTTTCAAAATTTCAAGCCACATTTGCCAAATTTTTTTTACAAAATTTTTACAAACCACTTCTATCTATATTTATTATATATTAAATAGTTATATACTGATAATAAATAGCACAATATTTCCACCACTGCTATTCATATTTCCAAATTCATGCCATTAGGATAGAGAGTATTGAAATTAATAATATATTTAGATTCCATATTTAATAACCTCCTCTAAAAACTATGGTTTGTCCCTCCCACCCCATAGGGTTTGGCTGTAACACTAAAAATTAAATCTCTCTCCGAACCTCAATGTTCTTTGTGAAAATGACTAGCCACAGGACTATCAAGCCTTACGTTTCTAATATCTCCTAGATGTTCTAATATTCTTAATTTTACCTTGCGCTTGGTTTGTCCCAAATACCATTTTTGTACTGGACAATTACACCCAATAGCATACATAGATTACCCCAAATGAATTACAATCAAAATGATCAATGACATTATATAAAATGCCATTGATCCTAGTACCATCCAAATTTCTGATCTTATCACATACTTTGCATCTACCACATGCATATGCACCTGCGTTAGCCATCTTTTTCCTTCTGCCTTTATTTCTTACTAGCTCCTTCAAATTTTGAAACCTATCATAAGAAAAAAATCACCTCCTTGGGAATAATGTTTTTCAAATTATCATCACTATTAATGATAGGCCACAATGCCATCACCAGTTTTCTTAAAATAGGGGAAAAAGCTGAAAACCTATTGACAAAAAATATCCTGTCTTTCTCATCACTTACTATATTGTCATCATTGCCCCCATTTCTGTTGTTCATGTTCTTATATTTTCTTACCTTACCCAAGGAACCTTGATCATAATGCAATAACCCCAACTCTTTCTCTACTTTAACGCTAGCTGACATTACCCTTTCGTAGGAATACCCTCTAGCACATAATTTCGCATGTACTCGGTCGAATTCCACTTTAAATTTGTCCTTTTCTGAAATATTGCCTGCAATACGTTTAAATTCCCCAATTGGCAATGATTCGATAAGATGGACACTATGCATACTAGATGCATGTAGAAAGTTGTTAACCGCTGTGGTCTTGTGGAATGGTTTATGTTGTATCTTTCCATCTGATCCCACATAAAATTCCACATCTAAATATTGAATTTTGTCTCCACCTAAATTAAAAGTAAAATCCAACCCACATGGATTAGTTTTTAAGCTAGAAATAAACTCTTCAAATTCTTTAGGGTCCCCCTGGCATAAAAATAAGAGGTCATCAATAAATCTTTTATATTTGACCACCTTGTTTTGAAAAAAAATTATTAGGATACACAAACAAATTTTCAAAATACCCCATAAAAATAATGGCATAAGAAGGAGCAAAACAGGCACCCATCGCAGTGCCATCCTTCTGCAAAAAAAATTTATTTTCAAACTCAAAATAATTATGTGTAAGGCAAAATTCCAACAGGCTAATAACAAAGGAAGTTTGTGGACCTTCACCCAATAATTTACCTACCGCCTCAAGTCCCCAACTGATATTAATGCAGGTGTACAATGGTTTAATATCCACACTGACCCAGTAAAAGTCATTTCCCCAAGTAATTCCTTTAAAATAATCACAAACTTCCCTAGTGTTCTTTACATGTGAGGGTATCCTTGGTAAATAACCCTTCAATACTGAGTCCAAAAACATACCAACATTTTGTGAAAAAGCACCTCTCCCTGATACAATTGGTCACCCAGGTGGATTTCTGAAATTCTTATGTACCTTTGGGATAATAAAAAATCTAGCATCTTTTGGATTCTTAATAAACAATTTCTTAACATCTCCAGATGTAAAGAATTCCAAACGTTCACCCCTTTCAAGTAGGTCATATAAGGCACTGTTGAATTCCACCTTGGGATTTGTTGGCAAGCTTGCATAAATATTATTATCAGATAACAAATCTAATACTAGAGAATTATATCTCTCTCTGGGTAAAATTACCCAATTACCACCTTTATCAGATTCTGTAAATAGATATTTATCACTGTGCTCCCTTATTTCACACAAAGCTTGCCATTCTACTTTAGAAAGATTGTAACACACTGAATGTTTTTTAAATAACCCAAATTCCTTCACAATTTGTTTACTTAATGTTTTCTCAAAAACATTTATGTTGTAATTTGTTTTTGGAGGGACAAATTCACTAACATAGGGTACCTTGGGAATTTTAAACTTCCTGTAACCAGTATAATATTCAAAAACAGGAACAGAAGTTGTACAAAATTCCAACTCCTGAAAAATGTCTATTACTTCGTTTTCATGTACAGACATCTCCATTAATGAACTTTCTAAAACAGACACATCATTTATTTCATCTACAACATTAACTGTTCCTTTCCCATTGTTAGCAAAGAAAACTTTAAGATGTAATTTTCTACAAAACTCTTTGGCCTCTAACATCACATCTGCTAAAGAGGGAATATGAGTTGGAACAAACTTAGTCCCTTTACATAAAACATGTTTCATATTGCCAGTGATACACAAATCAGAGAGATTAATGATGCTTAAATCCTCACCTGCAGAAAAATCAATATGGCCATCGGACACAGATCTCTCCCCACCACCATTACAAGACTCAAGTCCACATTCAACCGTTTTTTTTGTATCTCAGTCGCAAAGTCAATTTCTTTTATCCTTTGCCTGAAAGCGCCGACTACTCCCTTTCTTTTGGATCAGACTCTCTTTATCAGATAGAATCGACTCTTTTGAATCACTAGACCCGGATGCACCTTCCGTATTCAGATCATCAAAAGAAACGCTCTATCTTCCCACCAAACTCGTCTCCACAGATGATGTGGAAGCAAACACCTCTGCAATTGGATCCTGGACTTTTTGATTAACAGGCCAGAGAAGGTTTGTGTGGACAAGAATACCTCTAGAAGCACAGCACTCAACACAGGTGTTCCACAGGGTTGCATTCTCAGCCCCCTATTGTTTACTATCCTAACCCATGACTGCACAGCAAACTTCAGTACAAATCATATCATCAGATTTGCTGATGACATCAGAGTCGTGGGTCTCATCAAGAGAGAGGACGAGAGTGCGCACAGAGAAGAGGTTACCACACTGATTGCCTGGTGTGCAAGAAACAACCTGGACCTGAATGTAAGTAAAACAAAAGAGATCATCATAGACTGCAGGAAGAGGCATACACCCCATACACTGCTCCTGATCAATGGAGAGACTGTGGAAAGGGTAAGTACTACCTAGTTCCTTGGAGTTCATATCTTTGATGATCTCTCTTGGTCCGGGAACACCTGACACATAATGAAAAAAGCACACCAACAACTCCAGTTTTTGAGAAGACTCAAAAAAGTGAAACTACCATTGTCAGCACTTTCCACCTTCTACAGAGCACCAATTGAAATCATCCTAACATCCATCTTTTCAGTATGGTATGGAAGCTGTTCTTTCGCAGATAAGAAATCCTTGCAGATAGTGTGAGAGTTGCTGAGAGGATAACTGGCATTAGTCTGCCCACAATCCAGGATCTTTATACATCGAGGAACCTAAAGATAGCCACCAAAATACTAAATGATGCAACCCATCCTGCAAACAGTCTGTTTATGAGTCTGTCATTGGGTAAAAGATACCGCAGTATTTGATGCAGGACAACTGCATTCAAAGACAGTTTTTTTCTGAAGGTGATCAGACTTCTTAATTCCAACATTAGGTCTGATCACTGACAGGTCAGGATGTTGGGACTTCCCATTCACTGTGGGATATTATTTTACCTATTATTTATTAAGCCCAGCCAACCATTATAATTTATGCTACTAACCCTGGTGCAATATTTTTTCCTTCAGCTGCTACTTCTATGTGTTTGTTCGGTTCCCTATCAGAAGCCTGAAACACTATAAGCCTGAAAATCAAAATCCTGAAAACTAAAGCCTGAAAATTCAAAATCCCGAAAACCCAAAATCCTGAAACTCAAAATCCTGAAAACACAAAATGGACATACTGACGTCATTGTGGCTTTGCTATTGTTAGCCCTGTGGTGTTAGGTCATGCGCTGGGTTCAGGTAAGTGTGCGGTTGGTTTTATGTTAGGGTTAGGGGCGGTTTAAGTGAGTTAGGGTTAGGGCGCAGGTTAGGCATGTATGCAATAGTGACAAATATTGGGATTAGGGGCGGTTTAAGTGAGTTAGGGTTAGGGCGTGGGTCAGGTGAGTGTGCGATAGTGACGGACCTTAGGGTTAGGGTTAGGGTCAGGGTCAGTTGGTAGATATTAGTGTCTTTATAGTGACATATTAGCATTATTTGTGGTTTCAGGATTTTGGGCTTTCGGGATTTTGAATTTTCAGGCTTTAGTTTTCAGGATTTTGATTTTCAGGCTTATAGTGTTTCAGGCTTCTGTTAGGGAACCGTTTGTTCACCCATAATGTTGTACATGGTTCATGTGCAACACTATTACTTGACCTTTGCTGCTAGATGTGTGGTTTTAGTATCTTAACAAGTATGTGTTTCTAAGAATATATGTAGCTAGATACTTAAGTGTATAGTTGACTTATAAGATGGCGGTAGTCTTATACGTTGTTTTAAATTATGTCTTTCTATGTATGTGATTTCTTTTTTGTCTGTCCCGTAATGAGCTGATTGCGCGGAATCACATTTAATCTACACTTGTGTGATCTAAATGACAATAAAGTTATTTTTGACTTTTTTGACTTTGACTTTTGATACAATAAGACTAACCATTGCACAGCTTGTACTATAATGAGATCTCAGAGGCGTCCACTGGGAGTTTAAGACTGCTGAGGAGAGGGAGGTGGCAATGATCAGATTTCATAATCTGTTTACCAGGAAGAACTTCATGCTTTGATTTTCAAAACAAGTTTTAAAGCAAGCTATGATGTCCAAACAGATTGCTCAAATAATAATTATTTATTGAAAAATAAATAAATCCATGTACTTCAATGTACATGCCCTGGTAAAGGTGTATTCTTTCATCCCAAAAGAAGAACTGTCATGGATGGCAGTACCTGAATAGATGGCAGTACTGCTTAGTCATTTATCAGAGATAATGTGCATACCTAGAGATAAAAACTATTCCCCTGAATAAATACAGAAATAAATGTAAAGTGGAGAGCTAAATGTCACTGGACCTCAATTCCACAATAAGGACATTATGGAAACAACCAAAGAAATCACAGAAACTTGTAATTTTCAACTGTAAGGCTAAGAGTAAACTAAATTCATATGGATCACGTCAAAACAACATCTTATCACTGCAGACTCAGTGCAGTAAAGTACAAACTGTGTAAGCAGACTTCAGTAAGGTCATTTCTACATTTCCATATGGAAGACTTCTAAACAAGTTTGCGAACTTTGGAATGGGTGAAACTACAGGACACACAGTGGGAGCTGTAATTGGTTGTGTGGAAAAGTGATAGCAAATACATTTCATTCTATGAAGGGATAAGTAACAAGTGGGACTCACAAGGGCTGGGAATGGCACAAGTTATAGCAAACTGATTTATAGATATTTTATATGATCAGTGATTAGTGTTACTGCCTCACATTGCTTGGGTTACCTAGATCACTTCCTGGCAGGGGCCTTCATTGTGGAGTTTGCATGTTGTCCTTTGGTCTATGGAGGTTTTCTCCCACATTCCAAAGATATACTAATAGAGATGAATCAGCGACGCTCTGATTGTCACTAGATGTGTGTGTCTAGGGATCTGTGAGTGCATCTGCAACCCGAGATGTGTACTGGTATCCTTAAGAGGATTGGTTCCTACCTTAACACTCCCACTGATAGAAATGCCACTCCTCACAATAGAAGGCACATGTAAAATTTGTCATTGAAAATCGATATCTGGGTGGATGTTTTGGAGGCCAGAATTTATCAGTTGGTGGTGTCACAAAATTTGTGTATCAAGCAGCCAGCAGCCGAGAAAGTATGTGAAGTAAATAGCCATGACAGAAATTTAAAAAGTGTTGGAAATTTTGTTGTCTGGGATTTACCAGCAAGGGAATAATACTGGAGATTCCTGATAATTTAAGAGATTATCATGCTGTGTATACTGGGACCTTAAAATGATCTCTAATGGGATTCTAGTATGTGTAGTGATATACATTAGGAATAGCAAAAGTGAGGTCATGACTCTGCTGTAGGAAAATAAATAAATAACAAAAAAGAACAAAAAATCTAGTGGTTTAGAAAGCTGTGTATGTTAATGTGGGCTGGTATATTGGTGATGGCTAGGCCTTGGTTGAGCTTCGTGTTTTAAATAAATGCAATTGTGTTTATTTGAATTGGAAGATAAACAGTATTATTCCTCACATTACAAAATCTCAGTTTGTATATCAGTGTTTTAAAAATTTGCCTGATTTTTGTTCAGTGAAGCCGCGGTGGTACAGCGGTAGCGTTGTTGCTTCACAGCAAGAGGTTCTCCTGTTCGATTCTTGGCTGGAGTGCCTTCTGTGTGGAGTCTGCATTTCCTCCCAGCGGTGGAGTGGCCTCCAAATGACACTCGTGAATGGGCTTGCCTTCACTGAAGGATGGGTGTCGGGCTGGCAACTCGGCACCATAAAAATCAACTGCCAATCATTAGCGGACCGGAGTTCCACTGTGGCAATCCCTAACCGGGAAAAGCCAAAAAGACAAACAACAACCAATTTAAAAAATGGTCCTTAAAAATTTGTAATATAAATATAAAAGAATGAAAAAAAAGGCAAGTTGTTTCTCCATCTAGGTGTGTAGTGATAACATTTTATTGTGAAGAATAAACCATATTTTCTGCATGCTGTTTAACTTACACAGGTTTAAGCAGCAGTAATGTATTTAGTGTATTTATACTTATCCTGATATCTTTTAATGGTAGATAGATATATTGTTTGGTCGCCCGTGCATCCACACACAAATTTAAGGTAGTGTTTGCTTTGTTAAGACGTTAGTTCATCCTCTGGGATACTGCCAGCCACTGCTTACTACTCCTAATCTATTCATTCAGGTAGATCCCTGAGCCCTGTGAGGCGTTACCTTTACCTAATAACAGACTTTGTACTATTGTTGTATTTGTGTAGATGAATGCATTTAATTTTCTACTTTCATTATATAATCATGCCTGCTTCCACCCATACCAGAGGCATTAATTCTGGATTCCGGGTTGAGCTGTAAACCATTGGATATACAGGGGATGAGTATGAACTCTACCACACTTTGTTGTGAGGTAGGAGAGTACAGCTCAAAGTCACCAGAAAAATGTGAACAAATGGGGAAAAGACTGTGATCTGCAGAAGGAAAGTGTTAACATCATAACACTGAAAAACAAGTGGTAACATGTTTATGCACATGATCTGAAATGAAAGTTACATTCCCATCCCACTTTTGCAGACACACACCATTTCAGAAGGACTGGAATAATGAGGAGTGGAGAGGGTGGGGGGAATACAACTCCAGGACTGCTGGTCTGAAACAGATCCTGATGTGTTTATTCCTGGTTTTATCTGAAATCCTGTGCTACTGTCATAGTAAATAAATAAGCCCTTTATCATTTTCATCATTAGGGCCAAGAGGCCCAGAATCCAGCAGTGGATTTCAGTAAAGGTATTCATTTGAATTGTGAAGACTCACTAGAGTGAGTCCAGTAACACAGAGATTGAATGGCCGAAAAAACAGAGTTACATATACGAAGTTCGAGATCATCATTTCACAGATTATTCCCTTTTCTCCAAGGTATGGCGATCTCAGATTGGTATATATAAATTCAGGGGGTGTGGGTGGCTTACCATCTGCAAAAACAGTGTTCAAGATTCACTCTTCTCCTGGATTTTTGATCTTTTTATCAGTCTGTTAGCATTCTGCATTAGAATTTCAATAGGGAGTTTTCAGTAATACTTCTTAACTGGTCTTTGAGTTAGCAAAACAACCATTTGGGAAGGGAAGAAATGATAACTTTCCACCCTAATAAGCATTAATCTCTTCATGATGGCAGTATGCCAGCAAACAAGGTGACACGTAATATAATAGGCTGAAAAAAAAAACATGGGACTGGGTAGCAAGGGTAGGTTAATCTGTACAATGAATACTGCAGTGCATCTGTTAGAATATATTGCCAATGCATCAACAGATAACATTACTTACAGATGAGAAGCATGACCCTAATGACCTAATGACATGAGCTGCTATGAGGGCAAATGATAATTCATACAAGAAGTTTGCTTTTGCTGTGTCTGCAGGCTATATCTGATAAAAGCATTTGCATAATTACTATAACTCTGCAGTCCTTACTCCTCCTAAATTTTCATTTTCTGATTGCTTGGTGATTCACCACTACTAGTTAGAGAGAAAATTAAAATTTAAGAGGAGAAAAGTCAGGGATTTACTAACTTATTTTTTATAGAAATTTGCTAATAGTGTGCATAGTAGGTCTATGCCATACCTGTAAATAACTGTTTCCCTCCACCCAGCCAATACAGTGATTAATCCAAAATATGGCCATAAAATTGTAATATTTATCATAAATCCAGAGATGAGGAATAGGTCATATGCATGGATAAAAAAGTTGGAAGACATTTCTAAAATGCACCACAGAGCATAATGGGCTTCTTAGGCCCTTAGCTGAATTCATTTGTTTTCTCTGGGATTATTGAAGTATAGTATTATCCACACCCGGGGTAATGTTATATTATTGGCTATATCCCCTGCAGCCAGCTTAACCCATCTAAAAAACTGGCAGCCCTACCTTATCTAAAGTAATATAGGCAGTTCTGGAAACCATAGTTTGAAAGGACACTTTTAAAAATGTTTGTGGGAAAGGCATGTATAAGAAAAATAAAAGGTTCTGTCAAAAGTGTCATGATGAAATGCCTAGAGTTTGGAAATGAATTCCTCAGATTACGCAGATAAGCATCTAACAAGAAGTAATACAGTTGCATTTATTTTTCCAGGAAAATCATGCTTCATAATCCAGCAGATATAGTATGAAGATAGAAGAAAGCAGATTATGAAAGAAAAGTAGAAAATCTGTATTTACGGAAGGAGTAGCTGATAAGTGGGGTATTGTGTGGAAAGAGCTGGTTGAAACTAAAATAACTGGGGGCTTTACTATTGCATTAGATGAAAAGAGGGACAACGTTCATCGGTAAAGAGAATCACGGTGCCCAGAGAGACAAAGTGTGCTAACCTTTCTCTCCTGAAAAATCAGCATTTAATTCATTCATCTTCCAATACCTGTGTTGTCCTGTTCATCAGGGTCACTTAGAAGGCAGATCTTATCCTGCCATTCATTTGATGGAAGTCAAAGAACACCATCAACACTTATGAGCAATATACAGGATTACCAGTTCACCTAATATCACGTCTTTTGGACGTGTGTGTGTGTGTGTGTGTGTGTGTGTGTGTGTGTGTGTGTGTGTGTGTGTGTGTGTGTGTGTGTGTGTGTGTGAGTACTTATTAAAACTCACATGGAACAAGTGAGGATATACATACTCCACACAGAAGGCAAGCCTCAGGTAGCAAACACACCAGGGAAGTAAGAAGCGTAAGGCAACAGTGCTAACCTCCCCACCAATGTGTCTGCCCATCTGCAGATACATAAATAAAAATGACACAATCAGTTCACAATGAGATAATAACATTATACAAATAGACCCTAGCACACTATTTCATAGGTTCATAGGAGGTTACTAGGATAGTGGCCCTAGAGTCTTTACAAGTTTAGCCATGTTAATCCTACGTATCGCCATTTGTTCTTTTTGGGTAGTTTGCAGAATGAATTTATGAACAGAGCAGGTCTGTGATCAACACCAGCAACCCCTGTTCATAAAGGGCATGGGTGCCACCCCAGGGGTGAAATTGTGGTCTCCCATCCAATTATTTAGGTTGCGTTTGAATATGGTCAGTGAGGAGCTCTGTTTTATGTGATTATTAAGTCTATTCTAGAGAAACGGCAGTCTCTGGGAGACATACCCATCTCTCCAGCATGTTCTGTTAATGTCACAGGCTAGTTGAGATCCCTGGAGTGAATGACTCTTGTGCCATTTGACTTCCTCATGTGCAGCATTTCCGTTATGGCAGGGATTGAGATTGCCCTATAGGCCAGGCACAAGTCACTTCTCAGCAGCCTATAAGATACAGAGTAAAGTGACAGAGCTTTCAGCCTGTCCATGTAGGTCATTGTTTGGAGTCCCTGTATTTTCTTAGTGAGAAGCCTCTGAAGTGTCTCCAACTCTTGCAGGTGTCTGATGAGATATATGCAAAAGGGTGCATTATACTCTTTTAGTGGTCTGATGAGGACTGAGTACTGTGGAGTTATAACATCCCTTGACCTGGATACTATGCCCTAGCTTATGAGATGCACTATGTAGAAGGTTTCCCTTACCACTGTGGGAACATGGTGCTCAAAGCTCAGATTGCTGCCAACCTATGTTCCCTAGTCTGGCACCACTAGGTTGAAACTCGGAGATGGGGGTTGGGGGTGCTGTCAGTATTGTAATTTGTAGGGAATTCCATTTTGTCAAAGGGAATAATAATGCACTTTTTTTTTTTTGCATTTAGTTTTAGACCATGGTTTTGGCACCAGTCATTTGTTTGTGTTAGCCCTTCTTGCAATATGTTGACATCATTGGGGGACTCAATGATTGCTCCCAGTTTGCAATCATCAGCGAACTTGGTGATCCAAAGGCCATCTGCTTTGGCCTGGACTTCTGAGCAAAAGATGCCAAACAGTAAGGGGCCCAGCACAGACCCCTGTGATACTCCACTTGTGACGGGTCTACTGGTGGAGGTGACGTCACTAATTTTGACACAGTGTGTTCTGTCAGTGAACCAATTGGCTACCCATCTAGTAAAGTAAGGGTTAATCCCTATCTGGGAGAGTTTCTCAATGATGCCAGAGTGGGGAATTGTAAAAAACAAACAAAAAAGGCAGACACTGGATTTTCAAGTATAAAAAGGTTAGTGCTTTCATCAAGTTTTATTTCACTCAACTTCTTCAGACTAAGGTGAAGCCAGACAAATTAGTTTAAATACCACACCTAAAAGGTTACATGGCATACTCATCCATTAATTCTTAAAAACATACACATATATTTAGCATTAAATAAAATGCCACATATATTTAAAAACTTATTAACACTTAAAACGTACATCCTAAATACACATTCACTAGACTACCTAAGCAGAAATGCATAAATCATTTATACGTTGAAGCATGGGAATTGTCAATGTAAACAAAGCACCACAAGATAAGAAATAAGAGGGAGATAAGAAGGGGGGTGGAGAATAGTGTAAGTGCAAAGTAACAAGCAGTCATCTTTGTAAACTTTTCATTTTTAACACGCTGGCTATAGATCACACATCATTCATACCTGGTTTTATGTATGCCCTAGTTCTTATTTCACAATATAATTCCTGCACCTCCAGTTCTACACTCAAGGGACCCCCCCCAATATCATATTCAATTTGATCAATAGCTCTAAACAAAAAGGAATGCCCTGGGTTATCCCTCACATGCTTAGCCAGGGCTAAAGATAGAATTGTAACTCTACTTAGGTAGTCTAGTGAATGTGTATTTAGGATGTACACAAGACAAACTACTAGGAGACCTGCCATCTTTAACGGCACTGATGTTATAAGTGTATAGTTTATACTCAATTGTCCTTTACCAAAATATGTTATGCAACTGAACTATGTATGTATTACTGGTATTGTTAAACAACCATCCTACCTACACTTCTTGTAAACTTGTAATTAAATGCTTTTTATTGTGGAGCTTTTCTACCTGGGCCTCCACTGAAAAAGGACCTGTGTCCAGTCGGATTTTCCCGGTCAACAAATGTAAATAAATAAATAAATAAATATTTTTTTCTCAGAAAAGCAACCTGAAAACTAAATTATCTTCTTAGCAAAGGAATTATCTCACTTTTTCACATGGTCTGTCAACCTCACAAGTCCATCTTTCATAGGAGGGTTATCTGAGTTCCTTGGGGAAAATCATCTGAACAATCACAAACAAAACAGCAAATGAAGCTGTTAACTGCCAGAAAGAACACACATCATCTTTCAGGGGGCTACTGCATTTGCAGACTTACACAAATAAATTCCACATGATGTATTCAGGTATGACTATGGATCTAATGAGAACAGTCTCTAATTAGACTTTTAAATTCTAGTACAAAGTGCCTAAGCGTATTTGCCTTCTACTAAGAAACAGAGGACAGTGGGCTAGTTTCTGTGCAGGTCTTTGCCCCCCCTGTCTACAGGGTCTATATTAGAACACCAAACGTTCAAAATTTCGAGTGTTCTAATATCGACCCATTGAAAATATCAAAGAAACAGAAAACCGAATTTTTTCAGCTGACATTCACACTAGAACATGAATATTAGCTCAGGTAAGCGGTTGTTGCACCTTATACAAACACATTATTTGAGTTTGTGCAAAATAAGTGCAGCAGCCATAAGGAGGTAGTGGAAGGTGGTGGGTGTGTAAACTAGGGCAGCAATTGGGAAGGGGATTTAGGTTTAGGGAATAGAAGGGAAAGGGGTTTAAGGATTAGGGAGCAAGAACAGAGTTTTATGGTTAGAGAGTTGGAAGGGAGTTTTAATGTTATGGAGGAGGAGAGGATTGTAAGGGTTAGGGAGCAACAAGGGAGTTGAGGGTTAGACAGTGATTGGGGGCTTTGTGTTTGGGGAGTGAGCGTTGAGTTTTAGGATTAGGGAATGAAGAATCAGGTTAGGAAGTGGGTAGGAGTTTTAGCTTAGAGTTATGGTCCTGGTAGGCTACACAGTTTAATGGAGTTGGGTATTGGCAGGGCTAAATACTTAAGTAAAATTAAGCTATTGGCCGTGAGCAAATGTGCGTTTTCCTTTTAAAGAAACATCTTTATTGGATTGTCATGTCTGACATAGGCAATCATACATTTATATAAATGAAAACAAGCCATACTGACATATACATAGTTGTAAGCATTATATATCACATATAATCCTCTATACAGTTATTGTCAGGCAAATATTACATAGCTTATTCAATTCCTGCCTTCTGTTAAACCTTATTCCTCCTCCAAAACATTATTCTGCATGTACTGTGCCCACAATTCCATTTTTTGCTATGCAATTTGCTCCTACCCTTTTCTAAAGATCCCATTTCTCTGTTTCTATATTCACTACTTCTAGTATGGTAGGCTTAGAGTTTGATTTCCATTTTCCAGTAATTGATTTTATGGCAGGCACAAGAATTAAATTTAACAAGACCTTACTATGTCTAGGCAATTCCAATTCTGTATCACAGCTCGAAAAATAATTTCCTTAGTTACACCAATTTGTTCACTCAGTATCTCTGACAGAATAATCTGCAGAAAGATTTTAACATCAGCCAACTCATTACACTCCCCAAAAATATGTTCCCATTTATCTGTTTCTTAATCATCACACCTCCATTTGTTGTCTACCTGAGGACAAATTCTTTGGAGTCTACTTCGGGTATAACAATATCTATGTAAACACTTCCAAGCAAAGATCCTAAATTTTCTAGACTTTGCTGCATATTTGGGAGCTTTACATATAACCTCCAATTGCTTCTTTGTGAAGTGATTTTAAAATTCCTCTTCCAATCCTTTCTAACCTAGGATGATTGATTCCTATAGTTATCATGCAATATTGTATATGCCCTACTAATTATCCATTTTTTAACAACAGCTTCTGTTCTATATGCTACTAAAAACTCTACCAAAGCTGGTCTTTCACATAGGATTCTCCTATTCCTTTCTCTTTGCCTATACTCTGATATCAATCATTGATAGGGAAGGCAATCTCTAGCCTGTAGTCTAAATGAATTTTTGCCCTCTTCCCATTCAGTTACCTTTCTCTTTCTAATTATTTGCTCTCAGTATCTTGGTTTCTTTGCCAAATTGCTCCAGTAAATTCCAGCCCTCTCTTGCCCATTCTCTGTTCCCTTAACTGCAGTCATCCATATTGGCAGAATCTCCTTTCTCCATTCCCATTTTGGCTTAGTTCTTAGAATACATTCTACTACTTTATGAATATAATATTCTGTATGGTTATTATTATTCTCCTTAAGGACCTGCATCCAAAATCCCAGTCTCTCCTTATTTCTTGAATTTCCCCCAATTTCATCATTATCTCTTTCCACTTTGAATTATAGCTTTCTGCTTGTGCTATGTTTATAGGATCCTCAACTGCATAGCTCTGAAATACCCCTTGAAATGTGGTAATCACAAACCACCTTGTTCTTTTAGAAGGATCAGCTTATCCCATTGACTCTTCCCTGTCCAGATAAAATCCTTCAGCTCTTTATTAATTACCGTCCACAACATCTCCACTGGTTGGTAAAAATATGTCTGACCTGTGTATAAAACTAAAGGGACTAAAAACATTTTCAGTGTTTGTATCTTGCCAACCATATGGGCCTATATGAAGCTGGATCTGTTGGGTCTTTACCATCTTTAGGTATTACAACCACCACAGGTTTCTTCCAAGATGCTGGTGTTTCTCTTCCTTTTAAAATACTGTTTAACAAAACCATCCAGATCTTTATCACTTTCTTCACGCTTAGATTCCAAACTTCCACAGGAATTTAATCTATTCTTTTCTGTAGATTGGTTATACATCACCATTTTTATCTCCTCTCCTATCCTAACTGTTAGTAATTGAGCCTACCTCTAACATTGGCATATTTAATTATTCCATAAACTTTTCCATTTGTACTTTTTCTTGATTTGCACATTTCTGTTTTATTCAGATTTTTCATAAAATTGCCAACATATTTGTAATACATCTACAGGATATCTGATTGTTTTTATTTTCCTTGTTATAGGCTCCCTAGGCTTGGTAAAAATACTTTCTACTTTCTGTAGCTTGAACCATTCTGCTCTGGAGTTATTATAAAAACAGTTGCTTAACAGCAATCTTCCTAAACTCATGCATATTATCCAGGTAGCCCCTTATTTTCTCTTTAGCACACTGCAGTTGTGCCTCTTCTTTTTCTATGAGATTCTCCCTATTCTGCAATACTTTAACCCTCTAAATAATTAGTTACTTCTTAACCATGTCTCTTTTTATTTTACCTCTACCTTATTTTTAAAATCCACTTTAATTTTATCCCACTCCCTAGCTATATTTTCTGAAGAAATTTCTATCTTCCCTAATAACTCCTGAATAATTTCCACTACCCATTCCTTAAATTCCTCTCTACACAGATGGGTGGGAAAGCACCAGTGTCTAATTTTTATTTCATTACCCGTTATTTTTATCTTAGTTATTGTTGGTGCATGATCTGAAATACCTATCGGATGCATTTCAAAACTTTCTGTTAAATGCACATGTTCCTGTGAAATATAATTTCCATCTAGTCTAGCCTAATTATTCTACCTAGGAGAATGATGTGTAAATTCTCTCCGAGTTCCTTCTACTGAAGTCACATCTTCCATATCAAATATTGTCATAAATTTCTTCATCATCTACTCTCTTTTGTTATATTTTACCTTCTAGGCCCTGCCAGATATGACCTCACTGTTGCAAATTAAATTCCAGTCCCCACCCATAAGTATTATTCCATGCTGAAAGCTCATTATTTCTTCCAGAATTTTCTTAAAGTCCATTCTTGCAGTTTTAGATGGACTTTACTTATATCCTGCTCTTTTGTTCAAGTTTTTTTTTCTCTCTTTTTAGATTGCAGGGTCTACATTTCTTAAAACAGAACAAGAAGAAAGAAGGAAAAAGGGCACCTGTTTACCTTAGTATCCCTATTATACACAAAAATAACTAAAAAGCTTTACTTATATAATGTGCAGTGCATGTTACCTTTTATGAAAATATTGTTAAAAACAAAAATTGTTTTACTTACAGTTACCCCTTTCCTTCATTTTCCCCCTTTATCAATGTTCTTCCAAACATTAATGACATGAAGTAGGGCATATGCTTTGTAGTCCCTTGCAGGTTTAACAAAGTCAAAAAAGTCCAATATTTCCAGGTTTTCTTGTTCGACATATTTCACAAATGTGGTTGATGCTTTGTAATCCCACATTTATTCATTAACTTCTGAGTTGCTGGTTTTCTTCCTGTTGACCTCCATCTTCCAATTCCAGTTGCTGGGTCATTTCCACCATACTACTGGTTCTAGTCAATGCCTGTGCTTTTTCTGTCTCTCAAGCATTTTCCTTTGGAACAATGGAAAAGATTTCATTGGCATAGTCTCTCTATGAGCTTTATTATTAGAAGAATAAGAAGCAGAATCCCCTTCTGTTTCGTAGCTCACTTTTTGTTGGACAAACTTATGTATTTCTTCCTTAGCATGTTCTGTATCAAAAAAATGACTTTGACTCTCAAGGAAAAAAAATATTCTGATGGTAGTTGAATACAGCAGTTTGAATATCATACCTGCTTTTTGAAATTCCCTAAGTGGTGGACTAAATTTACTCCTCTTCTGCCTGATGTACAGTGAGTAATCATTTTCAACAAGCACTCTACTGTCTCCAACTTTTAGTACTTTGCCCTTCTGCCACAGTTTTGTCAGAATCAACTCCTTCTGCTTGTAGAATTGCATGTTTAGTATTAGAGGTCTAGGTTGCTTTCTTATAACCAGGTCTGGAGCATGCACATGATGTGCCCTTTCAATTAACAACTCCTGCTGTGGAATACCAGTCTATTTGCTTATCTATGGTTTCATTAAAAAATATACAGTCTACTCCTTACATTTTCTCTGGTATAGCAGAAAATTTCAGGTTTTTCCTATATGCTCTGCCCTCTAATTCTACCATTTTTTGAAACATCTTTTCTCGAGCATTCTCATATTTACCCAGCCTTTTCTTCATTTCAACCTGTGATTTTTGCAGTTTCATAAGTGCTTCTGAATATCTGTTTAAAGCTTCTTCCATTTTTTCCAACCTTTTGTCATTTGACTTGATATATTCCTTCAAAGTTTTTTTTATTTTTAATCAGCTCTGAGCACGTTTGATTTATTTATTTTTTTCCTGTAGGTTACTGGAAGCCATGTCTTGTACCAAAACTGGAGCTTGAACTGCTTTTAGCTGAACAGTGAGTTTCTGTTTTCATACTGGGAGAGCTGAAATTAAGCTGTTACTCAGTGTGCAACCCTTTTGGAAGTCCCAAGAGCAAATGTGTTTTGATCTAATAATATGTAGGCACTTGAAACAGACCCATTACTAACATCATAGTCAGAAAAATATGCAAGCTAAACTTGGTACCAGTATCAACTTCATTTTTAGGTCCTGCGGAATGAAATGCTGAAGTTGAGTACCAAGTTCAGAATCCCTATATTATCCTAACTGTGAATGGGGATAACTGCTTGTCAACAAAGCACCTTACAGGTTGGAACAAGTATATAAATTCAGTTAGTCCTTTTATTTGGTATGTTGATGCAATACTAATTACATTACTGAAGATGTCGGACATTGCATTCAATAATTTAATTGATGTGTTTATTCAAGACCAGTTTCATTTTAGAATGTTTCAGATGCCTGATCATGAAGGAATCAATCACCTTATCCAGGTGAAATGGTTTGTAATTCTTCATCAGTTAAATACCAAAAAGATGGTTATCAGTTGTGTTTCCTTTGAGTCTGATGACCTATGAAAAGGCTTACAAGATGGGGCCTATAACTTCCCCTTAGGCATACACTTTCTTGACCCATTACAGGGATGCATATTTTACAACTTATTTTCACTGTAGCAATTTCATGACTTAATGCTCTCTGGAAAAGTAGATGCTGCAGGCGGGTCTTTGATGTTTATGTCTTAATCTGAATTAATTCACTGCTAGTCTATTAAGACCATATGCTGTGTCAGGGTGTGACACAAAACTGCTGTTTTATCTTGTATACATGAAATAATGGACAAACATGATGTTTTATAGTGTTCCAATCCCGAATCCAGTAGTTGGCACTATTACAAAAGAGGAGAGGCCACTCTATATGGATTTGCCAGAAATGAAGTTAGACTTTCCCAAAGTAAGTTATCTCATGACGGGCTTTCCAAAGATTTGTTAGCTGTTTTGTTGAATAAACAAACCCCGATGTGATGACAGTGTCTGTAAAACAAAAATAAGAGTAAAACGCGTAGCACTGCTGTACCATGAATGTAATATGACAAGTACTGGCAGTGAAGCTTTATTTCAGTAGTAATACTACATTTACAGGAAAATGAAGGATCTGACTTAAATCTGAGATCATTATCAGCAAGAAAGAGGTTTCAATAGGTGTGTTTGTGATTTTACTGTTGGTAACTTGATATTGGCACAACATCTTCTACTCTTCTTTACAAAATATGTCATCTTATATCCCAAATAATACAATGTTTTTTATTCCACAGAAGTGCCTCAATGGGAGGAGCATCAAAATAATTTTTGCAGCTTGATGACACCAAGATCTTCTGATGGTGGCTTCCCTAACTACTACAGTAAAATCCACGTGAGTACCATTGTAACATTCCCTACCTGTACAACTTTTATTCTGTATGTTACGAATTGTTGTAATTCATTTATACCCCGTGTGACAGTAATCAAGAAGGTGGCTCCTCCATAATGCTGATATAGAATTGTAGTTCAGAGTTGAGGCTATGAGCTGCAACTGAATTTCATCATGTAGTCTTAGGTTTGATTCCCGATGTGTCCATATACATAGTGTATCACTGAGCAAATCCATTAAAGAGATAGATGTCACCCTCTGAAAGTAGGTAGTTGTGCCAGTGGATCTTACCCAGTTACCTAAGAAGGAAAACAACATTGTATTTTGTACTCATAACTGTGAAACATGACTACGGGTGTCTTGGCTGCTGAAGCTGAATACCTTTTTACATTCAGGATCTGTGATCCATGATTAGGCATAGCAATGCAGCCTGTTGAGCAAACTATAAAAAGAAGGTGACAAAAAGGAAGGAAATTGCCAATAGGAAATACAGATGGCGATGACATAAAGGGAAAAAAATAATGTACATTAGTGATGAACTCTAAAAGTGCAGATAGTGAACAAAGAAATGGAACATAAAACAAATATGTAGAAACACAGTAAGGCGAACAATACAAGAAAAATGACTGCAGCATGGCATTTTGCCATGGGTTATAGATGAGGAAACCTTGATACCTTCTGCTCTTTATACTGACCTGTGCTCTTCTGAACTCACCCGCCCCTTCACCCAAAGAGTTCTCGCCTGCATTAACCTGGTTTGCAAATAATGCTACATAGCAAGGTGTGCATGGCTTCTGTATGTCTAACCACAAATGTGCATTGCTTTCTCTACCCTTGATTGAATACTAAGTGCTTGAGGTTTGATCTTGTAGAATGCACATCCTTGTTTTGCATCTGAAATATAGCTACTTGCCCTAGAGATCACTGCTAGTGTGTACTTTATTTGTATCCCACCAGTGCCTCAAAGTTTTGTTTTTGTGGGCTTTTGTTTTTTCTGCAAGCTATATGACCATGTAGTTAGTATATATAAGTTGGTGGACATGAATTAATGGTGAAGACTTGTCCCTTACAAAATGCTTTCCCTTAATCAGGTTGAAGTTCTCACCAACTTGTTTTACCTGGGGTAAGTTTTGATCCATTAAGTCTTGATAAGACATTGTTACATGGATTTTCTTGTACTGTGAAACAATGAATTACAGAGGGATAAAGAGGCAAAAATGGTCTGTGTCATCGGGTCTATACTAGAACATCGAAGTTTTAAAACTTCGTATGTTCTAATATCGAACCCTATTCAGCGAAAGCTGAAAACATTGAACATACAGAACAGCAAATTTTTCCTAGGGAAAAAATTTGCTGTTCCAAAACACATACACACAACACAAACACACGAAACAAGCAACAATCCACACACATACACCTAAAATCTTACACCTAACCCTACACTAAACTATACACACACCACTAACTATCCACTTACCTAAACCCAAACCCTAAGGTCCGTCACTATTGCACACTCACCTCACCCGCACCCTAACCCTAACTCACCTACCCCACCCTAACCCTCATGTCCACACAATCGCACACTTACCTGACCCGCGCCCTAACCCTAACTCACCTAACCCGCCCTAACCCTCACATCCACACAATTGCACACATACCTAACCCGCGCCCTAACCCTAACTCATCTAACCCGCCCTAACCCTCACATCCACACAATTGCACACATACCTAATCCGGACCCTAACTCTAACTAACCTAACCCACACTCAATCGCACACTTACCTGACCCATGCCCTAACCCTAACTCACCTAACACGCCCTAACCCTCACATCCACACAATCGCACACATACTTAATCCGGACCCTAACCTTAACTACCCTAACCCACACTCAATCGCACACTTACCTGAACCCGACCCGTAACTTTCCACCACAGAGCTGAAAATACCGAAGTAACAAAAATGGCCAACCGATTTCTTTCCCTAGGAAAAAATTTGGTTTTCTGTTGCTTCGATATTTCCAGCTTTCACTGAATAGAGTTCGATATTAGAACATTTAAAGTTTTGAAACTTTGATGTTCTAATATAGACCCGTGCCATCAATGTATGAATGTTGCAGGGAAAAGATCTGTCTCTAAATGACAGTATGATTATTTAAATGTGCAAGGGAGACTGTGGTAAAAATTCATTAAGTATTTACACTGCATGTTTACATTAATGAGTTTCATGAGTCTCAAAAAGAGTTCTTTAATCCTGTAGTGCAGATATTTAATTTATCGTACAAACTACACTCTCGCATGTTCAGGTTAGTCACTCTTTATATGTGTTTATTTTTTTAGTCTAGAGTAGTGATTCCTATTAATATCAATATTTTCTGAATAATATTTTAGTTTGCATAGTGTGTGTTTCTTCTTCTTCCTCTTCTTTTTTTAATTAAGGTAGATTGTAACCCTTTTTCATGTAGTTCTAAAATAGATTTGTGATAGAAAACTGGGATTATGCTAAAATTTGTTAAAATTTTAATGAAAATTCAAGTGATAATTTCTGGTGAATTTACTTAGGCTGTATCAGCTACTCTTTAAGATTCATATCACTAGTCTGTTAATCTCTTAAACAGTGACATATAATATTACATACAGAGATGTAACACTGGTATTCTGTTACTGTAGAACAATGAACAATTGATATTCATTTTCAACTCATAATATCTTTTTCCTTCTTTTTTTATACTTTTGTTTGTATTTTTATTTTTTATTTTGTGTCTTGTGGAAACTGATAAAAGCTGGTTGGAGATACTGAAATGCCTCGATCATCCCTATACAAAGATGGCCAGTCAGTATCTGAAGATTACCAATCACCATGCGAAGATGTCGTTTCAGTATCTAAAGATGAACAAATACCTGCTGAAGGTGTCCAAGCAATATCTGATAAGGACCAATCAGAATCAGAAGATGACCAGTCATTAGCTGAAAATGTCCAATCAATATCCGAAGACAACCAAACAGTTTCTGAAGATGAGCAATCATTAGCTGAAAATGTCCAATCAATATCTGATAAGGACCGATCAGAATCAGAAGATGACCAGTCATTAGCTGATTTCAGATCAATATCTGAAGACAACCAAACAGTTTCTGAAGATGAGCAATCATTAGCTGAAAATGTCCAATCAATATCTAAAAATGACCGATCAGAATCTGAGGATGATGATCAATCATCAGCTGATTTCAGATCAATGTCTCAAGATGACCAACCAGTATCTGAAGATGTCCGATCAATATTTGAAGATGGCCAGTCAGTGTCTGAACATCATCCATCAGTGTCAGATGATGATGATCATGATGATTTATCACTGTCTGAACATGCCTCATTAAGTTTGGATGATTACTTATCACAGTGTGAAGATGACCTATCAAGCTCTGATGATGACTTATCAGGGTCTGAAGATGGTCCATCCATGTTTTATGACTGGACAGAATCAGAGGCAAAGTCTCCTTCTGATCAAGGTAGGAAATTGACTCCTGATATTTGAGAAAGTGATCCTGTTCTCCTTTCTAGATGTACACAAAAATAGACAGCTGACTTATTATTATAGTCTGATTCCCCAACAGGACTTCAGTGCTCATGTCTCTTATTTTCAAAGGTTAAGTATATCTCTGAACAATACATCTCTAGTGTCTCTTGTGCTATCAGATCTTGAATCAGGCTCATCCCTTTTGAGGTCTAGTTATCATATGTTATTTGCTGGGACAAATTCACTTTTGAGGCTGTCAAGTCGGTGTTACTGTAGTTTAATTATTAATCCCTTCTGCTCCTATGTTCTTGGTACAGGCAGCTGAGTCTAGAAGATTATCCTTGTTTGTCAACCCACATGTCTCTGTGTCATGTTAACTGCCCTGTAAGCAGTAATAGCTTTACAGTGTAAGTTAGGATTTTAGGTGGCACTAAATAACCTTGTCCATTTTTCTAGTTTTCTCCATTATGGAAGAAGAATATTCTGTTTTCTGATAGCTGCTTCCTTCTTTATGTGTTCCACTATTCATTTGCCTTGGTCATGTCCCTGCTACATTGTACATCAATGGATGTTATACAGTATGATTTTTCAGGTAAACCATTATCAATCACTTTTTATTAGTGTACAGTACTTTACACTTTTCCATTGAACAATCATCTGTTTCTCAAACCTTCAAGTGGCTTCCTTTACTTTTCACCTTTTAATCTAATAACTTTGGTACCTGGTGGTCTGAGATTGCATGCCCCACCCTTGGTACCTTCATCTGTCTCTAAGATTATGGGTTTAAACAGGTTACATGTGCATTTGTCTAGCATGTGAACTTTTTTCCTGACATTCCTTGACAACTATATACTTGATATTGCTAACACCCTGCCCTTCCCCAAAGGATTTAAAACAGCTTATAGGTTCATAGGTTCATAGATTAGTACTAAGCTAACTGCCCTTGCGAGCCATTTTAAACCTAGCCAATTATTCCTTGTGAGACTCAAACCCTGTATCTTATGTTTGTAAGGCAAACACCTTAACCATTAGGCCACCCTCCCAACCCCTTTGGGGAAATCACAGGGGTCAACCCAACCGAAATGTGCAATGGAAGAGCCTCACCCTGGGGAAACCACCTTCTTGATCGTGGTATTCCCCCTGCCAGGTAAGTGCTGCTCAGTGAGACGTTTCTTTTCTGTTTTTTGTTTGCTGGCATTGAGATAAGAAGTGGGAAAGTAGTAAGTGCCAGCATTCTGCTTTATTTTACTTTTTATTTTTTTACCTATAAGAAACTAAGAAGAAGCTTGGAGGTATGTACCTATACTTAGAAGCATAGCTGGCTGAAACAGCTTCCTGTGCCAGTCCCTTGAACTAGCATCCCATTCCTTCAGACAGAGAAAGAAAGAATGTCTACAAAACTTGCAGGATGCTTCTTGCAGACAGAACCATGGTAACCAACAGGAGCCAATCTGCATGCCACCCCCTCTACACAGGTCTTAAAGTGAAGAGTGAAAAAAAGTTTTTTTCTTATACTGGCACATCAACCAGGTGGCCAGATGCATGACACCCCCCCCCCCAACCCTACTGCCCCAGCCCTTCATGTCCCATTTCTGTGCCCTGCCCCTAACTCCCATTCATCAACCTTTAGTTAAAAAATAATTTTTTAAACAGTAGCAGCTTCTACAGTTTATACCTTACCTACTTGGAGCGCTACAACAATCAGGTTTAAAAAAAAATTCTCTTTCAAACTATAGCAAACTGCTTGTTACAAATGTAGCAAGCACTTGGCCACAGTTTATACCCTGCATGGAACCCTACAGTACTCAGATTTTAACTAAAGAAAAAAAGACTTTTTTCATTTAAACTCTAGCAAACTATTTGCCACAATGTAGCAAGCAGTTGCTGCAGTTTAGAGCAGACACAGAGCACTGTAACACTCAGGTTTGTCCACAAATACAATTACAGCTTCTAAAATCAGGTTTTGCACTAAGGAGTGAGCTGGATGATGGATGGCTGATTGTGCCCCCTAACACCTTGTGCTATGCTCTAGCTACTCTTCTGCCCATACCTGTGATTAGTTTAATCATACACTTCTCCAAAGGATTTAAAACAGCTCACTTAGCAAGCGAGCTGCTGACGACAGAAGTACACTGTTTGTAACTGATCATTTTGTTAATGTTGATGAACTGTTTTAACTGTAGAAATAAAACTAGACTAGTATTTTAAAAATCATTGTATACCTGGACAAAGTACTAAATTCTGTACATCTTGATAATAAGGAAAGTCACTGCAGTAATGATAAACAAGTAAAACTGATTCACTCAACAAATATACACTGGAAGACCTAGTAAATCAAAAATATTTAGGTCTTTGTATTATATGCAAAAAATATTTTAGAAAACAGAGTAACTCATTAATGGATTTGTGTACTATTGTAAACTGTAGACACTTTGAAATAAAGCTAATAACACTGAGCAGAGTTTCACATATCAGTATAAAAAAGGGCATTACTCGTGATGAATGTGTGACAGGGTGGATAGAGGAGTCTGATTCCCAAAACAAGACTATAATACCTGTCAGTATAGAAAGCATAGAGAAAGACAATACTCAAGTAAGAAACTCTGATGATATGAAAACACAAAAAGGTAATGGAGCAGAAACCCTGAATTTATAAGCAAAATACCAGTTAAGGTTATCAATTAAGTTAAAGCTTGGAAGGCATGTTACTTTTAATAAAAAAATAACCAAAGTTAAAGCTTGGAAGGCATGTTACTTTTAATAAAAAAATAACCATTGCTTATTTACAAAAGTATTACCCCTACATCTGATAAAAAAAGAAAGAGCATTTTTATAAAACAAAAAGTTAGGAAAACGTTAAATGCAAATAGTGAAGAATCAGAACTTTAAGTTCAAACAATAACTTGGAAAACAATAAAGTAATTGAAGTAATAGTCAGGAAAACATATTTCTGGAAGTAATTAATTATAGTTAAAATGTGACTCTATTCCTGTATTTGAAATGGAAATGTGTGGAAACATATAAAAGGTAATAATAGAGACATCATTACCACAAGAGGAACTGAACCCCCAAATGAAACATAAATCCTACCTTACACCAGCAAATGAAACATAAAAAGGTCATAGTGAATTAAGGATAAGTCAAAATAAGAAGGTCAACAGGTTGAAGATACAAGTAAAACCATATGCAATAAATAGGAAAGGAAAATCTTGGCATTAAAAAGAAAAAAGGAGCAACAAGTGGTTGATGTATCACACTAATGTAAAAAGAAAAACAAACTAATGATAGCATAGAAGGGAATCTAGATTCTACAAGTAGTCAATGGACAGTAAGAAAGATAAAAGAAAAATGAGATTCTTACATTTGGAGACTCTCATTTAGTGTCCAAAGCAAAACTTTTAACTACCCTTAAGAAATCCAAAGTGACAGTTTCTGCATTAAGATGAAGCACATTTGTTGAAATAAGTTTTCTAAGTATATTATGATTAGTAAAACACATTTCAGTAAGAAACATCTGGATCAAATGACAAAACAGCTAAAAATATCTGTCATTGTTCAATGAACAAATACACTCAATGAATATTTTACTGAACTGTCTACATTGCATTATGCTACCAATAATATTTACTCCTTACCTATTGCATCTGTACTAAATCCTAATATCTCATAGGTAGATGTCTCTAAAGTGCAAGGTAAATTAAAAAAACAAACAAACACGTGTTCAATGGGACCAGATAACTTCTTGGATAACCTGATATGTATGATTTCTAATTGACATCTTTGGTTAATAACATGCTGTAACTTGGAGTAGTACCCAAGGACTGGAAAATATAATTTACTGCCCAGTAAGCAAAAAAATCCAATTATACACTGATAAGTCTCACTAGTATCACAGAAAAATGTTTTGAGAGATGTTTACTTACTCACTTGGTGATGGATGCTATCTGTAGGATAAGGATTTATAAAAAAGAAGGTTCTCTATGGTGTATCAAATGAAGTTCTATGAAAGGGTCTCTGTATTATTAGATCATGGGAAATGATATCTAGTAATCTATATTGATGTCACTAAGGCATTTAATACTTTATTATGTCATCAGGTTATATTACCTCCTTACCTCATTAAAACTTACCAGTTCAGCTGTTTCAGTGATTAAGGGTAAAAAATTGTTTTCTCTGGTACATTAACCAAATGAGGAAAATGTATACATTCAATCCAGTCAAGGTACACTGTTGTCTGTTTCAATACGGCATCTGTCTGACTTAAGGTTCTAACTGCTTATTTCACTTTACACCTCTTGTGAATTTTTACACTGATATACAAAATCTATAAGCCTTTTGCAGTCTACCATAGGCTTTGCCTTCTCTTAAAATCATCATTTATTAGAGCAACTAACTTTACTATATATCTTGCAAACAGTGATTTTCTTAGCAGTGTATAACATAATATTAATCTGTCTTCACACATACTTATGATAGATCTATTTCTCCATACATTACATGTTAAGTATTGTGCCATTCACCTTGGTCATGTCTGCAAAAGGATCTTGCATCCATCTATCTGCCTGTTTAACAAAATAAATAAAGTAAAAAAGTGGTGCTAAGAAGGCAATATGAAAAGCTTCCTGTTGCTAGATGTCATGACAAAGAGAGAAAAGACAATTGCATCTTAAAATCAATCTAGGAAATGTATTGGCATTTATGGTCACACTACCATACATGAAAAATGATGGAAGAATGATAAAATATGGACATTAGCAAACACTATTTTTCTAAAATAGTACTGAGACATTAAAACAATCTAATACCAAACAGGTCATAATGAAGCTGTTAATGGTTCCAGGCATGCTTGGGTGGAATGAAGAATGTACTGGTAGCAC
Organism: Protopterus annectens; assembly: GCF_019279795.1. NCBI lineage: Eukaryota > Metazoa > Chordata > Ceratodontiformes > Protopteridae > Protopterus > Protopterus annectens. The sequence continues at coordinate 847,191,864 of NC_056725.1, forward strand.
AGAGAAAACAGAAAATGAGAGCACAGTGGGATAAATTCTGGGGTCTATATGGCCCTTAATGGAATAAAATCCCTTTCCATGCACTTACTTCATAATGAACATACATAGGATATACAGTCTAGCAGTACTCATTTCATTTTTACACTTTACTATCATTTTCATTTATTTGCTCCAAATTCTTTGACATTTGAGTTAAAGCACATTTGGTGTGAATTTCCTCAGTGACCAGGAAGTCCAATCCACTCCTAAGATGTATTAGTCATTCAGTCAACTGCAGTCTAACTTAATTAGCCAGAACCTCATTAAGCTTCCCTCTGTTTACATCACAATGTGTTTGATTGACAGCTAAAAAAGTCAATAAGCATGTCAAATCTGCCCTTTAAATCCAGTTAGCATGCTACCTTCCTTCATCCCTTTCTCCCTCCCACATCTTCTCAACCTATTCCATGTCCCCTTTAATGCCTCAGTGGATCGTTCCTCCATCTCCTGTTCCAGAAGTTCTCATCATGAGTTGCTACACCCCTTTCCACTTAGAAGTCCTTTTTGCAGAACCAGGGAAATGTTGGTCCCTGCTGTCTGCTGCCTGAGCTCTGCCTTCCACCATCTTTACTTTCTGTCTAGGACAACCCTTTCTCACCTTACTGACATGGTCTTGTGCACCGATATTATGTCTCCCACCAAGTAAGAAGCAGTTTAGCACCTCTAGTCTCTGATCATAACCTTTCCCCTACATTTCCTGCACCCTTTAGGTGGCTTTTCATTGGATTATTTCCACCAGTTTGATTTTTTTTCACCTAGTATGGTCTCCAGAATTGCATACAATACTCAGTTGGGGCATAATCAGTACCTGGAACTGTATGTCACATCTTATCTGTGCTACTCCCTGCAGATGTACTCCATCATTCTGCTGGCCACTGTCCTCTCACTCTGCTAATGGTGGACCTGTCCAGGTGTGAGGTCCTTTTCTCTGCTATTCTGTCTCTTTACAGCTGTTACTTCACTTAAGGTTATCATAGCCCAGATGCAATACTTTGCATTTGTCTGCAATGACCTTAAGCTTTGACCTTGCAGTCATTTACCTCTGCTGCATCTAATTTTATGTTATCAGTGAGGAGATTGATGCTGTTCCCATCCCCCTCAAATACGTGTGAAACAAACACAATGAAGAATACTGTAGTACAATGCTTCTCACTTTACCTTATATCTCTCTTGCCTCTAAATTTGCAGAACATTCCTCATTTTGCCTCATGCCTTTGCCCTGTCCCTTGTAATTTTTTTGATTTTCAAGTAAATTATGAGGAATATAGTCAGTCAGCAAAGCCAAACATGCTTCTTGGTGCTCAGAAAATGCATACTGATGTTGTTCTAGTAATGTTTTAAATGAATGAGAGTAATATTTAAAAACTGTCCCTTATTTTGGAGCTTTGTACACTACCCTCCCAACCATTTTCACTTTGTCCAGAATACTTGAAGAAAGAAGTTAAGATGCATTCCCTACTATTTACATGGTTATTCTCACCACAATGCTCTGTTCTACCTCTCCACCACACAGCAGTCCGATTCCTTACTCTTGATTTAATACTTAGCTACTTCCCATTTCCTATCAGATAAATCTGATGTCTTGGTCAAATCCAGCTATACCACATCTGCTGGTATTTCCCCAGTCAGTTCTGTTGTAACCAGTCATAAAACTGGATCAGGATGGCCTGACAGCTTCTTCTGACCCTGTAGCCATGTTACTTTTCATCTGAAGATTGCTGCCCTCTAAAAAAACGAATAGCATTTTCCTGTAGTCTCTCACTCAGATTTCACCTTGCCACTGCTATTAGCTTAACATGCCTGCACTTCCCTGCCCCCCCCCCCATAGAAGGATACTATAATTAATACATTTTCCTGCTCAAGTCAGTTTTGCAGAGGCTAATAATCTACTGGAATTCTCAGTCAGGGGACCTGCAGCTACACCTGTTAGAATTCTGAGGTCTCTGTGCTTCATCCTGCCTTAGAGATGCCAGTTCCCTAAATTTCTTCCCTCTCTGTGTTGCTGTCTGACCACGACTCTCCCCATTCTGCTCTATAACTAACTAGCACGGCACCTCTGTCTGCTGTATTCTGCTGTCCCCATTCTGCCTTACCTCCTTCCCAGCATGGCATCTTGCCTTGTTTTCTTCTGTAAACACATAAGCAAAATATTCATTGAGTACTTGTGTCCCTCCCATCTTTGCTCACCCAGGCCAGCAGTGTGCATCCCTTCTTCATTTTTGTTATATACCTACATAAAGAATCTTTTTCTCCCCCTGACCTTATTGCCAGCTCATTTTCTGCCTGTGCTATTCCACCTCTTGCTTCATTTACTACCTTCCTGCTTGCTTCCTTATCCTATGTCTCCTGTACCACTGCATCCTTCTCTTCCATCTACTGTGTGCCTTTTGCCTCAGCTGTTTGCCTCATCTTCCTGTGACTCCACATTAGCCTTCTCTTCTTTCTGGCTTTTCTACAGTCAAATACCACATTCCTGCCCCATACTCACAACGTTTACTCCCTCATATTGTGTTAGTCACCTAACTCAGCTTTGACTCTTACCATAATTCCTCATTATCCACTCCCTAAAAGTCCACTAGCCCATGTTACCACAAGTGCTGTCATGTGGGAACATGGGCTAATTTATTGGCTAAGCGTATAAGGACCTCAGGGCCAGTAGCCTAGTAACTTGCCATGAATCTATGATCATCTTAGCCCTTGTGTTTGCAGTTTCACCTCGCACTAAACCATGTGGTGTCACATTCATTGCTGTGTTGTGGTGCTTTTATTTGGATATACCTGAGTCTTTTCCTTTTAGTCAGGCCCACATTCAGAATTCTTTTTTTCCTGCTACAGCCCCACAACAGTTAAATGAACCACTCATGGTCCAAGATCTTAATCATTTCCTGCTTCCTATTTGCACTAGAACTCAGAATTTCCCATTCTTCTCTTGAGTGGACTCAAATCCCCCATGAATATAAAAGTCTTCCTTCTATGCCACTAATTTATTCTCAAAATCTGCCTTTTTGTTGGCTTCCTTCACAAGTCCAGGGGCTAGTGCACTGTGTAAGTCTACCAACATTGCTTCTATTTCCTTGCTTTAATTGACAACATATCTACTGTACACAGTGACTCTTCCTGCTCCATTTTACCTTTTGTCAGGAGGTGTTCCTCCCCCACTGTGACCTGTCATTCTTATGCACTCTTTTAGGTAGGTCACTACTCCACCACCATCCCTCTCTTTAGTGTCATTCATGAACAATCTCTATCCAAGCATCTCCAGGTCCCAACCCCCATCTGTCACTTCTGTGATACAGCAGTGTCCATCCACCTGCATCATAGTCTGCACCTCCCTATCTTCCTACTCAATCTCCATGCACTGCTACACAATACTTCCCAAGCCATTGTTTGAGTTACCCAATTTTCCACTGGTATTGTCAGGATCCTTTTTTTCTATCCTTTACATTCCCTGAGTACCTCCCGCAGGCTCTTCTTCTATGACATCTCCCTTTCTATCTTCATTTAAAGGTACAGTCATAGAGATGTAACTTTATAGCACAGCTCAAAGCACAGCTGTCTCTTCTGGACTAAGTGACATGGAGCTTGTCCCTGGTATACAGCTGGTCTTTTCCCCAATCCTCCTACTGGTCCCATGCCCCCCCCCCATGAATCCCTTCCTTGTATGTTGCCACAGTCTGTCACTGTACTTCCTAAGCCACTCCCTCCTTCCTGACTGCACTTGCTACCAAAATACATAACATGTGTGAGAGTGTTCCCAGGAATCTCCAGCCGTAGTATTGCTGGCCTGATTTGGGCAACCACCTCAGCTGTCTCCTCTGCACTGCTGTCTATAGGGCATCACAGGCATCTGTTCCCCACTGCTGGTGGCAGCCTTTGTAACCTCCATCTATGTCTTAGTTTAATGCCTAAGACTGACTTCACTGTAATCTACTCTCCATTATCTCCCTTGTCAAGACTCACTTCCCTTGATAATAGACTCTCCAGTTAGGAAAAATGTCTTTTCTTTTCTCCCTCTCTCTTTCTCTCTGTCTCACTCACTCATTGTCTACACTGACTCCTGCCACTTTTTCTTCTTACCCCAAGCTCCTTCCAGCATGTGCAAAGTACCCCTTCCACTGCTGGTACCCTTGCCTTCCCCATTGTCTGCAATGGTTATTTCGCTCCATTTGATGTACGTTATCCCTTTCTCTTTCTTGTCAAATGGCCTTTTGCTGCCTCGTTTCAGGCCTTCTTTGCCCTTTCTCATCCCACCAGCTATACATCTCAACTGTTCAGATTTTTAAGACTGTCCAGATTTTTGCCTCATATTTTTCACCTGTTACTTGTAAAATTGTGGTTTTCCAGTACTATCTTCAGTTCCCATATTCTCCCGTGAAGGTCTTCTCTTTTTCCTGCAGACCTCAATATTACCTGCCACCAGAAAAAACTCGTTAAGGCAAACTGCTGCATCACATGTGGAGTACATCCCCAGTCCCTGTTCCCTATATTTCTTATCCACCCTGTTCTGTTCCATTCATGTTTTTTATATATATATATATATATATATATATATATATATATATATATATATATATATGAGAAAGAGAGATAATATATATATAAAAGAGAAAGAGAGATTTTATATGTATATATATATATATATATATATATATATATATATTTATATATATATATATATATATATATATATATATATATATATATATATTTCTGCAAATCATGGTACATTTTTGTTAAAACCTCTGATTATTTGAGTTAATGGCTTTACAATATTGAGGACCTGTTTTACAAAAAATTTAAATCTCACACAAACTGCCATATGGGGCATAAAACACTGGAAACATGAGCCACAAAACACTGGAAACATAAGCCACAAAGTGTTATAGAAAAAGATAAAGTTTGTATCACATGGAATTCCCATTACCAACAGTTTAATTGTTTTAGGGAGAGTGTGGGTCACAGAGCCTATATCAATATATGTAGAGAGGATGTTACATTCTGTACTGGAGAAAGTTACTACAGTTCTAAAAGACACTAAGAACTTCCTAGAAGATTTATATAGAAGCACTATATACTTAAACCCTAAGAAAGAGTTCTATTTTGTTACTTTAGATATAGGATCACTCTTTACGGTTGTTGTATCTTTCGGCTTATCCCGGTTAGGGGTCGCCACAGCGGAACTCCGGTCTGCTAATGTTTGGTAGTGGATTTTTCCGTGCCGAGTTACCAGCCCTGGCGCACAACCTTCAATGAAGGCATGCCCATTCACGCATGCCTCCACACAGAAGACGCTCTAGCTGAGAATCGAATGTGACAACGTCTTGCTGTGAGGCGACAGCGCTACCGCAGCACCACTACGGTGATTCCTAATAACTGGGGAATAGAAAATGTTAGAGGCCTTTTGAATGAAGGGAAATGTTATGTTAATGATAAGATTAAATCTTATATGTAGTTTAGTAGAAATAATTTTAGAGAATAATATCTTCCTTTTCAGGGATGACTATGACTTACAGAAGGTTAGCATGGCTAATAGCTATGCCAACTTGGCATTGGTTAAATGGGAAAATGACACTGCTATCTGGTAATGAATTTTGTTCATCCATTATCTGGTATAAATGCTTTGTGGATGACATTTTTCTTTTATGGGGTGGTACTGAGGATGAATTACTACTCTTTGTACAATATCTACATACTACAACCTTCTTTTTGAAATTTTTATTCAATTTATCTATGCAACATATTGATTTTTTGGACGTGAAGGTTCAAAGGTCAAAATGGGGGTTAGTAACACAGGTCTTTTCAGAAAGGAAATTAAAAAGAATTCCTTACTGCATAAAAACAGCATACATCTCCAACATATCCCGAAAAATGTTTTGAGGGGACAGTTTTTAAGAATTCTGAGATTTCATAATGATGAGCAGCAGTTTAGTGCTGCATTTGGTAAATGAAAGGATAATTTCATGGATAGGGGTTGCAGTGAACAAGAGATCGATGCCTGTATTGAATCAGTTTCTAAAACTAGAGATGGTAAAGGGAGACCTTATTTTTCAGAAGTTCCTATAGAACCATTGGTATTAAATGAACCACGAAGGATTAATAATAATAGATTTTCTTTTACTTTCTTGAATGATGTTAATTTATTTTGTAACATTGTCAAGAACTGGAATGTTCTATATGCTAGTGAGGACCTAAGAGAGTTGGTGACTGAGAGACCCATTTTCTATTTTAAGAATAATTTGTCAATTAAAAGGCAAGTCTGCTATAAGGCAGAAAAGAATTCGTTGGTAGTTACTTCTCAAAGGCAAGAGACTTATCCCTGCAGACACTGTAATGCATGTAAATTTATGTATACAGGTACTCAATTTACGCATCCTGTGCTTAACTGTAATATAGATTTCTCTTTTTATGCTGACTGCGCTACTACGAATTTAGTATATTATAGTTTTTGTACATGCTGTAAAGTGTATTACATAGGTAAAGCTAATTGTTTGCTTAGGGAATGTATTCTTGAACATAATAGGTACATCAGAAATAATAAAACTACTAGCACTTTAGCTAAGGATGTTGGTTCAACTAACTTACAGCATCAGTTTAAGTTTTTTGTGCTAGAACTTGTGGATGTGAATAAGAGGGGGGGTTGACATTAGGAACAGGACAGAAGCTTGTGACCAAAAATGGATATTATATTTTAAAGCAGATACTTTTCCTGGTATCAATGATTCTGTTCCACTTAAACCTTTCTTATGTACTAGACCTCTGCAGCACTGAGAGAAAAACTTTTTTGGATGTTGACCTTTTAAATTATTGCTTGTAATTTAACTTACTAATTAAGGAATGATTTTGATTGGTTGTTTTCAATTTAAATATGTGAGCTCTAGTTTAGTATTTTGTCTGATGAAGCGGTTGTATAATCGTGAAAGAGCTAACATTTTTTATTAAACTTGCTTTGTTATTGGAGTTGAGTCTTAGCCTTGCTGTGCAGAAATTTCCATTTTGTTCTTGCTTATTCTATTGTATTTCAGTATATTAGTGGAATTTCGTATCCTGGTTGCTGTTTTTGCTCTATACACAAAGTGATAAAATACCAGGATTTGCAGGCAGAAATGAGGACATTGTGGAAGAAGGATATCCAGACAGTTCCAATAGTACTAGGAGCAATGGATCCTATAAAAAAAAATTAGATTTGTATTTAGATAAGTTACTAATACATGTAACTCCATATAAACTGCAGAAGGAGTCATTACTGGGCACATTGTGGGTGCTGCAAAGAGCACTTTTGGCTAACATCAAAGATTAAAACAATACTAATTTCATGAACTTTAGTCATACTTTGACTTGCCAATGGGGGGGTCCATTGCCTTTATGGTATTAGAAACTTAAAAGACTTGGAGAAATTAAAGGGACAGCTGTTATGTTTGACACTATAAAATCAAGCACTTAGTGGTAGTGTTAGTGGTGTTAGGGGAGTGTTGGTTCATTGCCAAACCCTAACACCAGTGTACACCTTTAAGGTGCCTTGTAGTACTCTTTTGAAAACATATATAAATAAAATGGTTTGTTTTGCTATTATACCACCCTCCAGGTTGACACCCTATTATACTCACCTTCCCACCCACCCTCTTGCTTCCACTCACTTCTATCCCTTGTAGAAGAACCATCATCTCCCCCTAAGGTGCTTCTCCTTCAAGCACCTTCCCCAACAGTCCACAAGTGAACACATCCCAAACTCTGCCACTACCCACAAGACAAACCCTAACATTCTCTCTCTCAACCCCATCTTACTTATGTTTGTCTCAAGCAATGTTACCTTTGGAATCCGATACATTCATTGTACTAACCTACTTTTAAACTATGGTATTTTGATAAATCTTGCTAATACCAATGAATATTGTACTTTGAAACTGTAATCCTATGCAGTCTTGTAAAATCATGTGTTTTCCTAAGAAAATTTGCTTGGTATGTATAAATATTTTACTTGTATATTCTATGTTGTTATTCTGTGGTGCTTTTCTTCCCAGGCCTCCATTGAAAATGGACACGTATCCAGTTAGGATCTCGCAGTCAACAAATGTAAAACAACTAAATAAATAAATGTCCCATCTTGCAGCTGTATCATTCAGTGAGCTGGATTGTCCTTTTTTCAGTGCGCAAATATGTAATGAAACAATTGAAGACAGATGTTTAGAATTTGAATGTAAGGCCTGTAATCCTTATCGCGTGCTTTGTAGTCTGTCGTCTTCTAATGTGAACTGATGTTAATTTTTTTTACAGAAGAACCCGAGGAAAAAGCAATTAGCAAAGAGGACGTCTTCTTCTTCAATGTTTTAGGTGAAGGTAACTTCGGACAGGTATGTTACTCTGTACTTGGCTACAGGTTATTAAAGCTGTAATTATGCTCAAGCCTGATGGTGGATTACACTCACAGAACAAGCTAATATTGCAGTGTATTTACTTAATTTTGAAGTGAATTGTATGGACTCAGTGGTCATAACTAAAATAAAACAGTATACTCCATTAGGTGAACCAGATGGCACAAACTCTGCTCTTTTGCCATAATCTATAAATAACAATATAATAAGGCACTCACAATATTGCTGTAATATTCTGCAGGATTAATATGAGAGTTTTTGCTGTAAATGCCTATTTTTTTCTTGATGTTCCATTCAAGTAAGTGTAATGACACTAAACAGGGAGTGGAGAACAATTTTGTTTATCATAGGATACACTAAGAGAAAAAAGGGTCCGACAAAGTTAACCACTAGAAGTCAACTTAATAACAATAATCCAGGTGTAGGCATGAGCTTGAATTGCCCCAAAAAAGGGAAGAAAGTTCAAGTGACTTCTTAAAACTCTCCTCCAACAAAATAATTTTTTTTCTTTTGCCACTTTTGCCATTTAAGTGAGTGAGAAGATGCAGAATGTAGGACCCAGTTATGTGTGTGTGTATTTTATTTCAGATTCCATGGTATCCTGGTGCTTGATGCATGGCATGCTGGTGCTAGATGTATGGTATGCTGGTGCTTGATGTATGGTATGCTAGTGCTCGATGTACGGTATGCTGGTGCTTGATGTATGGCATGCTGGTGCTTGATGCATGGTATCCTGTGCTTGATACATGGTATGCTGTTGCTTGATGTATGGTATGCTGGTGCTTGATGTATGGTATGCTGGTGCTTGATGTATGGCATGCTGGTGCTTGATGCATGGTATCCTGTGCTTGATACATGGTATGCTGTTGCTTGATGTATGGTATGCTGGTGCTTGATGTATGGTATGCTGGTGCTTGATGTACGGTATGCTGGTGCTTGATGCATGGTATCCTGTGCTTGATACATGGTATGCTGGTGCTTGATGTATGGTATGCTGGTGCTTGATGTATGGTATGCTGGTGCTTGATGTACGGTATGCTGGTGCTTGATGCATGGTATGCTGGTGCTTGATGCATGGTATCCTGGTGCTTGATGTATGGTATGCTGGTGCTTGATGTACAGTACGCTGGTGCTTGATGCATGGTATCCTGTGCTTGATGCATGGTATCCTAGTGCTTGATGTATGGTATGCTGGTGCTTGATGTACAGTATGCTGGTGCTTGATGCATGGTATCCTGTGCTTGATGCATGGTATGCTGGTGCTTGATGCATGGTATGATGGTGCTTGATGTACGGTACGCTGGTGCTTGATGCATGGTATGCTGGTCCTTGATTTATGGTATTCTGGTGCTTGATGTATGGTATGCTGGTGCTTGATGTATGGTATGCCGGTGCTTGATGTACGGTATGTGGTGCTTGATGTACGGTACGCTGGTGCTTGATGTATGGTATGCTGGTGCTTGATTTATGGTATGCCAGTGCTTGATGTAGGGTATCTTGGTGCTTGATGTATGGTATGGTGGTGCTTGATGTATGGTATGCTGATGATTGATGCATGGCATGTTGGTGCTGGATGCATTGTCTAGAAAAGCTATACATGGAATTCTATCACTATGCCTTGGGTCTGAAGAGTTGTAGCATGCATAAGGAGTCCTTCCTGCTTGCCTTCTGCACACAATAGAGACCCTGAACTTGAATGTTATTGTCTTAGTTTAGTGGAATTGGACTATCAGACTCATTGTGAAGCATAAATTATATAAGGAAACCGGTCTTTTACTTACTTATTGGCATCCAATATGGTAAAAAGTAAAACTGTTTAAATGAAAGTGACAATACCAAATAAATAAAAGGTGACAGCCATTTTTTTTTACTTGGTTAGTTGCTCTTGGCTGCTGGGCCCATTTCAGAGGAGACTCAAGGTAGTATTTATACTACTACTAGGGGATATTTGGTCAGGGCATTGAGGAACTTCCACAACTCTTCTCAATAGGTGCCATAGGATCTTTTACATCCACCAGAGCTACTACCAACTCAAGCATAAAGAGCCTCAGTTTAATGTCTCAACCTGAAGATGGCATACTCAGGAGTGCAGCACCCCTCTCTCCTCCCAATGCTGCAGTGCAATGTCAGCAGTCCAGTCAACTGGAATGGGAATAGAACCCACAGCCTTCAGTTCTTTCAGCACCAAAGGTGAATGTGTTATCTGTTGTGCCATTGACCCTTACAAAATGTCATAATTTATTCTCTTACCATTTGACATTACTGTGCTTGTTCTATCAATGAGATTTGAAATGAACTGATCACCTACTCCAAACATGGCTCTTATTGTGACAAAATAAGGAATGCTCAGCTAGACCATATAGTAAAGCTCACCTGCTCCAGTGAGAGGCATTAGCTCAAATCCTACTTCTACAGCTCTGCCTAGAGAATGCCAGGTGGTATGTCTCAAGCTACAAGGACAGAGGAGGCATGCCTTACCAAGCATGCTTGCACCCTGGTCATCCTCATTCAGATCCAGCACTGTAGGCTGCTATGTACTTTCAGCTGCTGGAAGGGATTATGGCTCTACTTTAAGGATCTCCCAGATCACAAAGTTCCTGTCTTTGTAACAGTGACTAAGTCCAAGCAGCAAACAATTTATACCAGTAGAGTACCCGCCCACAGGTCCTCTAGGTATTGATAATACTAATATTTATTATCACTGCTGTTGGATGAAAGCAACTGAGGAGTCTTGGAGTTATTCTGAAAAGGAAATGCTACCAATATATATAATACACATTGTTAAATAAATGCTTTAGTGTAATGTAAGAACACACACTACCTTCACCAAATCACAATGCTACAGTAACATGTTTAGTTTTGGGTGGCATGAATAAGGTGTGGTGACCATTTTGTTTGGTTTGCATGTTGTCAGTCATGTAGCTCTATGGGTATGGTAAGACGACAGTATCAGACGCACGCTCTGTAAGTGAATACTTCATTCCCATTCTTCTTGTCTATGGTAACACATTTCCCTGAGGCCCTTGATCTTTAGATTTTTACTTTACAGTTCTGATAAGATAATGTCAACCATCTTGTTGTTTTTGTTGTTGTTTAGTCATTTAGTTAAGTCTGACTCTTTGTGAACTCAGTGACTTTAGCACACTAGGCCTATCTGTTCTCCACTGCTTTTGTTTAATTCTTGTAAATTCTGATTCATTATCTCAGTATGATTGTCTGTCCATTCTAGCCTTTGCCACTATCTTCTTTAACTCTCAGTCTTTCTTAGCAGCAGTGCTTTCGTCACTGAATGTTGTCTTGCATTATATAGTCAAAGCAGTTCAGTTTCTGTTTTACTGTCAGACCCTCCAGTGGATAGTCTGGATTTATTTCCTTAAGTATTAAATGATTTACTTTTGTTGCAGTGTATTGAATTCTCAAAAGTTTTCCTCTAAGACCATACCTCCAAAACACTGATTTTTTTGCTGCACAAACATATAGTCGACCTCTCACAGCCAAACATTATGCCTGATAAAACCACATCTCTGACTATACAATGTGATACCTTTGTTCCTTGATATCCTATCCAATCTTTCCATAAATTTTGTTCCAAGAAACATATAGGTTCATAGGTTCATAGGTAGGTACTAGGCTATTGGCCCTGGGGCCTATACAAGCCTAGCCAAAAAGGTACCCTGGCTTTTGCCACCCAAGAAAATTATTTTCCTGTGCCACTGTCAAGCAGAGCCACTGAGGTGATCCCCAGGGTGAATTTCCTATTTCCCATCCAATCATCAATATTTTTCTTGAAGAGTGCTAATGAGGAGCGTTGTTTGATATAGATAGGTAGTCTGTTCCAGAGTATGGGAAGTCTCTGGGACAGGAATCTATCCCTCCGGCATGTTCTGTTTATTGTGGTGACAAGGTTTAGGTCCCTAGAGCATGTAGCTCGGAGGGATTGGGATTTCTTTAAGTGGAGCATGTCCAACAGCTCTGGGTTTGACATAGTTTTGTATATTAGGCAGAGATCACCTCTGAGAAGGCGATATGCGACAGAGTAAAGCTGGATTTTTTCGAGACTCTCTGCGTAGGGCATCTGTTTGAGGCTGGTAATCCTCTTTGTGAAGTATTTCTGCGGCTTTTCCAGTTGTTGTAGATGTCTTGTGAGGTACATACCAAAAGGGGTGTTGTACTCTATAATGAGTCTAATGAGTGATGAGTAGAGGGGAACAATGACCTCTTTTTTTCTGGATGAGAAACCTTTTCTGATGAGGTGTGCCACATAGAAGGATTTCCTGACTACTGTGGCGATGTGATTATCAAAGGAGAGACTACTGTCCACCTGTGTCCCAAGGTTTCTTATCACACTTTTGGTGTTAAGTATACTACCGCCTATGTTGTAGTTCATGGGTACAGAGTTTTTACCAAAGAGGATGACAATGCACTTCTTGGCATTGAGCTTGAGGCCATGGCTTTGACACCAGGCATCTGTCTCAGTGAGGCCCTTTTGTAGGATGTCCACATCGTTAGGAGTTTCAATTATGGCTCCTAGTTTGCAGTCATCTTCGAACTTCATTAGCCAAAGACCTTCTGTGTTAGCCTGTACTTCTGAGAAGTAGATACCAAACAGGAGAGGACCCAGGACTGAACCCTGTGGTACTTCTCTTGTCACTGGTCTGAAGTTGGATTTGGAATCTGCTAATTTCACAGTGTGGATTCTGTCAGTGAGCCAGTTGGCAACCCATCTTGTGACATAGGGATTTATACCTAGTTTAGTGAGTTTATCTATAATTCCAGAGTGGGGAATGGTGTCGAAAGCCTTGGCAAGATCTAGATAGGCTATGTGAACCACCTTACCCTTGTCTACAGCTTTGGTGACTGTTTCAAAGATGTCTATCAGGTTTAGGAGACATGATCTGCCTTTTACAAACCTGAATTGGGTGGGATCCAGAGTTTGGAGATTACCAATGTCTTTGTTTTATAAGTTCCATGATGATATGTTCCATGACCAGGCTCGTCAGGCTAATGGGGTGGTAGTTCCCGGGGTCCGTGGTGGTTCCCCCCTTGTGGAGTGGGATAACCGTTGCTGTGCCCCATTCAGCAGGCACAAAGCCTGAGGTGAGGCTATGATTGAACATGGTACTTAGGTAGGGTGCCAGTTCGTTCTGTAGTTCGTGTAGAATGCAGCCTGGGATGTAGTCTGGTCTCATGGATGTTGTGTTCTCTTGTCCTGTGATATCTTTTAATATCAGTCATATAACCTCTGAACTTCTTAGTGCAAGAAATCTGGACAAAGCCCAACATAATAGGGTGGGGGTGGGGGGCAAAGACCCAAAAATAGGGACACATTTTAAATATTGCTCTTAGAAAGTTGCTAGAATAACATAATTTGTGTTAGCATGCATTTTTCTGAAGGATATGAAGTCCGAAACTGAAATGAATTTCATTATTTAGTGACTTTAATCTTTAGATCATTCCAGTGATTTATCAAAAAAACCCACAATTTTTATGAAGAACAAATGAAAAATATGAGCCAAAAATCTGGACATTCAGCAAAAATCTGTACAGCTGAGAGGTATGATTAGTCATCATCTGCCATGAAAGTGAACTTTGTTGCTGCCTCCACTACTTTCTTATCTATTTCCAAAGATTGATAAGATTAGATGACATATTGTTGGTCTTTCGGCTTTTTTCCCACCACAGTGGAACTCCGCTCCGCTAATGATTGGCAGTAGATTTTTACGAAACGCCAAGGTGCCAGCTCGACGCCCAACCTTCAACGAAGGCACACCCATTTACGCATGCATGTCTTTTGAACGCTACCCAACCGCGGGGAGGACATGTAGACTCCACACAGAAGGCACTCCCAAGCCAAGCCGAGAATCGAACAGGAGAACCTCTTGCTGTGAGTTAACAATGCTACCGCTGTACCACCGCGGAATCCATAAGGTTAGAGGACATAATATTATTATTTTTTAAATGTGGAATAGCAGTCCAACATTTGTTTTTTTTTTTTCATTCCTTTATTGGACCTGCCCATTGGTTTAAATACATTCAATACATTCCGTGCGGGGTGAGAGACAGACGTCCCCAGGCTAAGAAAGATTCCTGTGCATCATTTGCTCCTGCCTCAGGTACCTAATCAGCTCATTTATTCCACCTATGGCAAGACTCAAGTGGTAGGGAGTGGGCCAGGTTGCAGTTCTGATGGAGCAGATTGCCCTTCCCCATTGACTCTTTGAGCTCTAAAGGTGCTATCCTGCTATGGGAAGAGTGCCTCCACATGTTGACTTTCCCAGCCAAGGCACCTGCACAGGAGCAGTGTGTGCATAGTAGGCCCAGGCTTCATGAGTGTAATACCTAGTGCTTTCTCTAGGTGTCAACCAAGACACAGGCGGGTTCCTATCGCATGATCGAAACCTGTAAACAGCGAACCCATATTGAGCGAACCCGATTGGTCGAAATGTCAAACGTCGCGTGCGTAACATGGAAATCACCATAAGGAATGTTTTCCCTTTACTTCAATGCAGTGCGATCTCAGAGTAGGAATATTTAAGTAGTGGGGGTGTGGGGTGCAGGGGGGCTTGCCCCCCTGCCTACAGGGTCTATATTAGAACACCGCACGTTCACAATTTCGAGTGTTCTAATATCGACCCATTGAAAATATCGAAGAAACAAAAAAACTAATTTTTTCCTAGAGAAAGAATTTGGTTGTCCGTTTCTGTTGCTTCGGTATTTTTAGCGCTGTAGTGGAAAGTTATGAGTTGGGTTCAGGTAAGTGTGTGATTGTGTGGATGTGAGGGTTAGGGCGGGTTAGGTGAGTTAGGGTTAGGGCGCAGGTCAGGTAAGTGTGCGATTGTGTGGACGTGAGGGTTAGGGCGGGGTAGGTGAGTTAGGGTTAGGGTTTGGGTTAAGGTAAGTGGATAGTTAGTGGTGTATGTATAGTTTAGTGTAGGGTTAGGTGTAAGAGTTTAGGTGTATGTGTGTGGATTGCTGTTTGTTTGGTGTGCTTTTGTTGTGTTTATGTGTTTTGGAACAGCAAATTCTTCCCTAGGAATAAATTTGCTGTTCTGAATGTTCGATGTTTTAAATTTTCAATTCATAGGGTTCAATATTAGAACACACGAAATTTTGAATGTTGGTGTTCTAATATAGACCCTGCCTACAGCATTTAGGTAAATATAGTTTTTTTATTTTTATTTTTTTATTATATTTTTGAAATTTCAAACATCGCTTATATGGTGTCGACCATATAGTGTTCGATGTTTGAAACTTTTGAAAATATAATATAGACCCAACACAAGCTACCTCCCAGCCCCGAGGATGGGAGGTCCAACATTAGATGTTAATTTACATCCTCTCCACCCCAGCTCTTCCATTTCCTGAAGCAATTAATCAAACTCCAGGCATCTGGGTTATAGTCAGAGCATCATCCCAGATGTCACAGAGCTGGGTTGAAGAGCAAACCAGTTTTTATCAGACAACTATTCACATCAAGTAGGGCAGCAGTGATGGTGATGTTTAAAAAGCTGATCAAGTGTTTTTCCTTCTCCATGTGGGAACAAGCTAGTATTAACTCCTCAAGCAGTGGGCAGTGGAAAGCAATAGTGACTTTACAATGAGTAACTATATCACATACTAAAAGAATTGTATAGATTTTGCATTTACCTGAGCATAAGTAACACTGCAAAAGGCAGTGATCAAAGTGATGCCACATGGCCTCACAAGGCACTGCAGGGGTAGCTAGAAACAGCTCAATTCTGACCCATGAACTGCCACAAACAATTTTGTATACTTGGGTTTTAGGTTTTCCTGGCTGCATATAAAACTTCAAGAAAATTATGTGCTGTGAAGATCTTGAAGAAAAAGTTCATCCAGCAAAGCAGAAAGAATGAGGAATGCATTAATACAGAAAGAAGAGTTTTGATGCTGGCCCAAGGGCACCCTTTCCTAACCCAGCTTTTCTGCTGCTTCCATTCAGAGGTAAGATCATGTTCTAAGATAACATTACTATGTAATAAAAACATATCTGGTATTAATATTGAGGAAACACACTTTTTCTAGTAAAATATGACAGACACATTCAGCAAAGCTACAGTGACTTTCCATAAATGCCAAAGGTATAAAAGTTCCAACCCAATGTCATCTCTTGTTCATTTAAATGTCTTTGTATGTTGTCTGCTCAGTGAGAACTGAAGCACTAGATTTGGATTTTCATCCTGGTGCCATTTTTCTATGATGGTTTCAACTGCTTAGACTACATTCTCCACTTACATAAAACATCAAACCACACTTGCAGGATATTACATTAGGAAGCATCAGGGACCCAAGCCGCAGTGGTGCACCCAAGCTGCGGTGGTGTACCCAAGTCATGGTGGTGCAGCGGTAGCGTTGTTGCCTCACAGCAAGAGGTGCTACTGTTCAACTCTCGGCTGGAGCTCCTTCTGTGTGGAGTCTGCATGTCCTCCCCATGGTCGAGTGGCATTCGAAAGACATGCATAGAATGGGCATGCCTTTGTTGAAGGTTGGGCGTTGAGCTGGCACCTCAGCACCCGTAAAAAAATCTACTGCCAATCATTAGCAGGCCGGAGTTCCGCTGTGGCGACCCCTAACCGGAAAAAGCTGAAAGAAGAAGAAGAACAACATTAGGAAACATCAGGTGATCCAGCTTAAACTGTGTGCTGTAACCTTCACTCAACTAAGTGCTGTTTCTAAAATAAAAAAAAAATGTAGGAACAGGTACCCCACCATATTTACTTCTGCCTTTATAAACACAATCTTTTATTTTGCACGTTTGAAGATATACATCCATAGAGTTAAAGAAACATTTAGAGTGTGCAAAAAGCGCAATGGAATACTACAGCTAGGGACTGTAAAGGGACTTGGAATTTACTAACTGTTTAGACAGGCTTTGTCCTGAGTGCTGTGGTAGCTTACGCAAAAATATGCACAAATGTGTGTAATGTACTGTAATGCACTATCCTGCACACAAACTTTGGCAAATTGCCTATTATTCTAGAATTGGCAGCAAAACTGTTGTCATTTACTAAAACAAAATGCTACTTGTACTGGTTCTGTTTATCTTTTAAATTTAAAATTAAGAAAGGAAGTAAAGTGTTGATGAAGACAGTTTGTACAGATGGGAGACATCTTTGTTCTGATGATACAGTCACTTTAGCTGATATTGCCCTATGATTTTTACGGCTGATGGTAATTACACTTTTAAAAGCACACACAAACAGGGAAATGATAATCCCAAAAGAATGCCTCAATAATAAAAATGCCAAAAAAGAAGTATTGACACACACACAAAAACTCGAGTGGCAATAAATTGTATAAAGGTTTTCAGAATTCACTGGCCTTCATTCACTTTTCAAGCATTTTTAAAAATACTCATAATGAGAAAAATGCTTTTTGCAGGACACTCGGGGGGGGGGGGGCAAATGTCCTTATACTGGTGCAAATTCAGTTCTATCTCATGGTTAGCATGGAATCCAATGGGGGGGGGGGGTGAATATTATAAACATCACTGAGCTCTCTTTATCTGAAGTTTTTTTTTTGCATGTAATCAAAGTTTGGTTTTGTCCCTGCTGACAGTTTATTATGCAGACCATTGCTGACTTTTAGCACATCTGGAATAAAAGCTTAACGTGAAACAATGTTTTGCAACAATGAAAGAATAAAGTTAAATAGTTTTGTTTTCTCTAACACTTTACAGGACCATCTATTTTTTGTGATGGAGTACTTGTATGGAGATCTGGAATGTCATATTGCACGCTCAGGCAGATTTAGTGAAGCAACAACAAAGTTTTATTCTGCAGAAATCGCAACAGCGTTGATATTTCTTCATCACCATGGCATTATACATAGGTACTGTTTAAGTTTTCATTAAGAAAGGTGGGAGTTGCTCTTAGGGGCATTTCAGTCTAAATCCTTTTACTAATTAAATCTGGAGAAGTTGCTTGTTTATTTATCCTTTACAATGCTAGCTTTAAATAATTTATATTTAACAGGTTAGCAGTGTGTGTGACCCATTTTTCATAGTGTTGTTGTGTCTTTCGGCTTTTCACGGTTAGGGGTCGCCACAGCGGAACTCCAGTCTGCTAATAATTGGCAGTAGATTTTTACATGCCGAGTTGCCAGCCCTGATGCACAACCTTCAACGAAGGTACGCCCATTCACGCATGTCTCCACACAGAAGACGCTCTAGCTGAGAATCGAACAGGACAACGTCTTACTGTGCGGCGACAACGCTACCGCAGCACCACCACCGCAGCCCATTTTCATAGTGTATTATAGGTAAATCCTGGGCCTATTGTGCCTTCAAAGTCTTCTTTGATTAGTATTTTCTCTTTCTATTTTACCATTGTCATGGATATGATTTAATCTATGCCAGACTGCATAGTCCTTATCTGGCTGTCCTAGCTTCTTCTACTCTATTTACTGTGGGAACTGTAATCACAAACAAATCTCTGTATGCAGCTGCCCAATACTGACAAACATGCCTTCCTGCAATAAAGGTTTTGAGTTTATCATGTCAGTGTCATGTTTATAGGCAAGGATGCAGGGGTATAATGTTAGTGAATGTAATTCATCTGCAGACTGGAAAACTGTAATGCACTGTCACCATGTTCAAACTTTCAAGGTTTGCTTAAAATCTGTATGCATTATATATGTGATATCACAGGTTCATAGTTAAGTACTAGGCTAGCTGCCCTTGTCAGCCATTATAAGCCTAACCAATTTCCCTTTTGGTCAAACTAGCCTAATTTTATATATATATATATATATATATATATATATATATATATATATATATATATATATATATATATATGTGTATATTTATGCACATATACAACCTAAGAATATGCTCCTCAGTAAAAAAAAACATAAACATAAATCTTCTAGGGGAGGCAGCTTGATTTCTACAGTGTTTCTTAATGACAACAAATATTTTAGTCTTCTCTTCTGAAAACATAACCTGTCCAGATGTCTCAGTCTCCGTATGAAACAGTTGTAATGAATGGTATATCATATACTATTGCAGTATTTTTCAAACAGCTGAATAGTGAACAGAATGACATTTCAACTCTACTAACTACAAATGCCAGACAAGATTTTGAAGAATAATGCTAGTAGGCTGTTGCTTTTTTCTAGCAATTCTTAGTACTTGAGACATTATTTCTGTCTAATTATCTTTTAGTACATTAACAGGTAGCATTTTCCTTTTATTATAGGGACGTAAAGCCAAGCAATGTCTTACTGGATAAGAAAGGACATTGCAAATTAGGTGATTTTGGAATTTGCAAAGAAGGGATAAAGAACGGGATGATGGCTAACATGCGATGTGGCACTCCAGAGTATATGGCACCAGAGGTAAGCATATTTAGTTAGACAAAGATCTGTAGGCCAACACTTTGAGTTACCATTTATACTAGAGTGCTGTATCACTGATGCCATATGATTATAATCTGTGGACATTACCAGAAACAGAGTCCTGCAACCTTCATGCATGCAAAGCCCTTTATGTCCCTCCCTTTTTGCTGATGTTTTTGTACTTAATATAAAAATAAAAGGGAATAACCTAACTGTGTGACATAGGGAGATAAAACCTTGACATTGACCCAAAATGTGCTGGTCACATTGGGATAGGAGTCCATGGCTACCACCAGCTTGCCTACCCTGAGATGGAGAGGATGAAGGAGTGGTGGTCTGGTTGGTGTCTTTTCCACCTGAAACTTGAGGACTACAGGTGACAAAGTTGCAGTTTTTAACCATAGCCCTTACTGACAGGGGTGTGTGTCATAGGTCCCCCCCATGATAATACAGACAGCCCCATCAACCTCAGAGGTGGGGGTTATAGCTTTATTAGAAATACACTCATTGACTGGATATTAATGAGAATGTAAACATCCCCATGGCTGCCTGACACCTTCCTTTGTTTGTCTCTCACTTTCATGTGCCAGGAACTATCCCTGTGGCAGGGGAATGAATGGGTTCAAGACCAACAGGAGGAAGGATGACAGTCAACATGCAAACGGGGCAAAATCATGTATGATAAACCAATAGAGAAAAAGGGATGGACTATAATATAAACAATGTAACTGCCACAAATCTTTGTATTTATGCTCAGAATCATTCACCTTTGTTCTTGTTTATGTTAACACATTTGCCTATTATGATAAAAAGAAAAGTAACGTTCCACTTTCACTTAGTATACAAGTCTTGCATTTTAAACTGCGTTTGAACTTGGGTAAACTGCATTACACACAAACAGAAAATGGTTGACTGTTGTCATTTAGTGTTACTTTATGCATCAGTTTATTTCCCCGTGACGTGTTTGCTTTTAATGCTGTTTTCCTTTTCTTCTGTTGTGTTTTTCCTTTATGTAAGTAAGGAGTTGTGTTTCCACCTTGACATCTTTTATTTGCTCTGGAGTTGGTTTTAATTGTTTGTACTGTAAATGTACAAATTCTTTATTCTTTTTATTGCATTAGTAGTACCGGTACAAATAGACAATGTTATATACATTCTGCAGAATTTTACTGCACTGTCACGTAGTTTAAAGAAAGCAGACTTTGATACCTTCCATTCTTAATGTACAGAATTGTAATATTTTACACTGTCATGTTCATTTTAAATAATGTCACTGCATTTAGACGTTATCTCCCTTTATGCTGCCTTAGATTTTATGAGTGTCTGTGGATTGATAATAGATATGTAGTGGATGGAGTGCTGTGATTATGCTAAAAAAAACCATTAAATTACATCCTGGTACAGAACCAACCTTAACAACACTTAGAAGGGTGCTTAACAATTGTTAGGCACCCGCTACACGCTGTTAATATTGAGTCTGCACTAAAAGCAGACAGCAAAGACCAAAAAACAGCAACAGCAGGACAGGAAATTGCCTTGTTTCAACTCCTGTTTCTGCCTGCTGTCTGCTACATTACACCCACTGCTTTGCCTCGAACTGCTTCCCTTACACAGGGAATACATAAGGACATCAATCATTTCCCCAATGCTATACCAGCAAAAGACACCGTGTTTTTCTTTATTTATTTAGTTTAGTTTAGTTTTCAGATACTAGTAGTATGTGGAACAGACAAATCTTCATGCGGTACAAAGAATTATGATTCAGTCTCCGATTTCAACAAATTATTATGTCTTCTTGACAGAGATGCCAAGATTCACTTCTCAAGTTTTGCTTCTAAGATTGACTTTCTCGGCATCCATGTCTTGAAAACATAATAAGCCAGTTATGACCAGAGAGCCAATCATAATCCTCTCTATTATATAATCATACGTCTTTGTAAAACTCAGCTATGTCTGCACAGTAAATACACTAAGTGCAGATCCTTACACCTTATTTCATGCTGTACTCATAGGACTAGTGGGTTTTAAGTCAACACATTTTGAAAATGATGACATAATTTATTTGGTAATTTAAGGACAGGAATCACTTTTTTAAGTAAAATATTCTTATTTTTATTGGGTAGGAGTAAGAGAAAGTTAAAGAATAATTTTGTTCAGTAGCTGCTGTGATCTGTATTTCAGGGATGATAGCAAGAAAATAACTCCAAAATCTCCCTCTCTCTCTGTCTCTCTATATATTTATCCATCCATATATAGCCATGTATATATATATATATATATATATATATATATATATAGATATGCAACATTTTACTGCTAGATCACATAATTACTTAGTAAGCTTTTACTAACTAGGTAGGTGATCAATGATCAAGACACTTCTTCATAGCATAGTACAAGAGAGTACAGCCAAGATGCCACATCAACTGTTTAAAGTATACTGTGTCATCATTCATCAATATCTACATTAACTTTCAGGAGATCTTGCAGCATTTCACATGGTTTGATGGCCCCTCTAGTCACTCTATTTCACAGCATTAAAATAACATACTTTTTAGTGTTTAAAGTTGCTCATTTAAGGCAAAGTTTAAGATATTGGGGTTTGAACCTGCCCTGCATACTATGATGGTTTAGACAAAATGGAGAAAAAAAGAAGATTGTTGTGTAATGGCTTTCACGGAAACATGGTTTTCAGAACAAGATAAAGATAATGCCCTGTCTATCGATGGTCTTGGTGTACTGTTTCATTTGGACAGAAGGGTTGAATTGACAGGGAAAGTTCAAAGAGGTGGAGTTTGTGTCTATGTGAATTAAAGGTACTGTAGCTCTGTGACTGTGGGAGAATGTATTTGTATATCAGATGTTGAACTTTTATCAGTGTCACTGCAGCCATTTTACTTGCCATGTGAGTTTCAAGTTTTTTAACATTACTTTATATTCACCCAAAGGGAAATGTAACCTCTATTGCTAATATTATTTCTGAAGTAGTACAAAGGCTATAGACAATTTCACCTGAAGCACCATATTTTATTCTGGGTGACTTTAATCATGTTTTGCTTGAAAAGACACTTGTGAATTTCTATCAATATGTGCCATGTTCGAATAGGCAAAATGAGATTTTAGATCTTTGTTATGGGACTATAAAAGGTGCTTATAAGTTATCTCTGTTACCCCCATTGGGTTCAGCAGATCATAAATGTGTGCAGTTATTACATGTATATAAAAGATTATTGAAGAGAGAAATGATACAGAAGAAGAGTGTGAAGTGTTGGAATGAGGAGTCGACTCTTCTGTTTACAGGAATATTTTGACTATACTAATTGGAATATGTTTAAACAGTCTTGTGCTGAAGGTTTAGATGAATTTTCATATATTTCATATATTATGTTCATATATTACTTTTTGTAAAGATATGATTGTGCTAAGTAAAAATGTCAAAATCTCCCCAAATAATAGGCCATGGATGAATAAATCTATTGAGCTTAGTTTAAAACAGAAGAAAGAAGGCAATGTGTTAGATTTACATAAAGCTTCTAGAGAGCTGAAAATGGAAATTTTGAGAGCAAAGCAAATATATAAAATTAATTTAGAAAAGAAAATGGCTGCAAATAATCTTGGCTCGGTGTGGCCTACTGTAGTATGAAGGCCCTAGTTGGTCTTTAAAATTCAAAAAGTAATAGTCAAGTTATTGTAAATGAATGGAACATAGATCTTAATCATGCTAATAGCTTGAATTTCTTTTTTAGGTGTTTTGACTGTTATGATTTTAGTAATGAGGTAATTAATTTGAGGCAAAAGCTTGCAGATGGCAAGCATTTTCGAATAAATCAAAATGATGTAGAAAAAGCTTTCCTTTTCGTTAAAATAGGAAAGAGTAATAGATTTGATAACATCTGGGGACGAGTGTTAAAAACTTGTGCTAGGGAGTTAAGTTCTATATTTAATCATATTTTTGAGAAGTTGTTACAGATGCAACATGTACCTGTATTATGAAAAGATGATGTAATAGTTCCGGTTTCTAAATCTAAGTGCCCGAAGATTCTGAATGACTTTAGATCAGTAACCCTTCCTTCAGTTATTATGAAAGTTTTGAAAAATTGGTGAAAGTAGAGATTTTAAAGAAGGTTGAATATATACCTGATCCTATGCAGTTTGCAAATAGGACAAATAGAGGTGTAGAAGATGTGACAATCACTTTACTTAATTTAATTGTTAAACATTTGGAAAGTGAAGAATCACATATTAGACTTTTGTTTGTCGATTTTTCATCTGCCTTTAATACTATTCAACTACATGTATTAATACATAAGTTACAAGAACAGTTCGACCTGAGTAATAATCTTATGGGTTGGATTTTGAATTTTTTTAATTAGTAGAATGCAGAGAGTAAGGGTCAATAAAACTTTATCAGATCAGGATTTTTATTCGACTATAGCACTACAAGGGTGTGTATTATCTGCCATTTTAATTTGCATACAAACACATGTAGAAGTGTATATGAAAATAGGACAATTTTGAACTATGCAGATGATACTGTCATAGTTGGACAGCTCAAAAATTATGAGGTGAGTCATGGTCCAATTATTAAAGATTTTGTTGAGTGGTATAAAGATTTTTATCTTCAGATAAACATTTCAAAGACTAAAGATATGGTAACAGACTTTTAGAAACATATTTGTGGCTTTGATGCAACAATTATTAAAAACCAGATGGTAGACTGTATGCAGTCTTATAAGTATTTAGGAACTATTATTGATTCAAAGTTGAATTTTTGAGGAAAATTGCATAATGGTATGTAAGAAAGGACATCAACAACTGTTTTGTTTGTGAAAGCTGTCACGGTTGCATATAGACAAAAAGTATTATGATTTTGTTTTACCGTGCTTTTATTGAACTGATTTTGCCTTTTTCTGTAGTAGCTTGGTATGGAAATTTGTCTATGGAAAATAGGAATTCATTGAATCACATTGTAAAGTGGTCTAGTAAATTGGTTGGTGACCAACAAATGTGTCTTACATCTTTATAGTTAAAACACAAAGAATAAGTAATTCTATTGTAAAAGATATGTCACATCCATTATGTTGGGATTTCAGCTCCTTCCATTAGGAAAGAGGTGTATGTTTCCAAGATGCAAAACAAAAAGATATAAGAATAGTTTTGTTCCAGCAGCAATTACACATATGAATAATAAGAATATTACATCTCAAGGGATGTTTTAAAAAATTCATATAGCTTCAATTTCAGCATCTTGACACTTTTGCAATTTTTGGTTTAAATTGAGTACAACACTGTCTGAGTAGAAAAAAAAATGGTAGAATGCTGAAGAATGTATAATATATATTGAAAACCGATTTTTCTTTATTTCCATTTTTTTATTGTATGTATATTTAATGTTAAATATTTATTATGTTTTTCTTTATTATTGTATTTATGTGAATGATGAATGTTATGTCTGGACCAAAGCTAATCTTGTGACTGGAAAAAGAATGCACCTACGGGTATGAAACAAATGGAATTGAATTGAATTGAATTGAATTGAAGATGTGTTGCTGGAAGAAGAAATGGAGAGTGGTGTAAATTGAGAGGCTGTGGTCTGATTTGAAAATGGCAAAGAAGCAGAGAAGGCATTAATACAGCTTAATAGAAAGGCATTTGATTCATGGTAAAATATTTTGGCACAATCTGAAGCATTTGTTAGTATTGCTGGTTGGATATCCCCTAAAAGACTGGATGTTTGTAAAGTGGTTGGTTCTTACATATTTTCATGAACAGCGTGATGTTATGTTGTTGATAATGCAAAAAAAAGCAAGAGGTGCATGATAAATTTGTAAATTCCATGGGCAGTTACTTCCCACTAATTAGCAATTGCTGACACCAGAAGATATGGCAAGAAGGAAGAATTTGAAGCTGAATGGAATAGCCAGAATGGATGGAAGGAGCTTCATCCTCACCCCCCCATAACTTATATATGCCAGTTCCGTGGTCACACTACAGTGGAAAAAAGGGGAAAACTCTTAAGTTTGCCACCAGCTTGCACAACCCAATTTACTGTAGTACAGAAAACTACTTTATTACTTACAAATCCATAAGAAAACTAAATGCCCAAGTGATCATGCCAAATGGTTCCTCTGTGTGCATCCAATCAGTCAGATCATTCCAGGGGCATATGAGGTGGGCACTGGGCATTACCAGGCTAGGTGGAAGCCTTATGGCCCATTCCTGCCAGGAATCCCAGTCAGATTGTCCCTTACCCACCAAGTAACTGGTAGTAGGGAGCAAGCTAGCTTCCTGGTCCTGCAAGGTGGTCTAGTCTTTTGCATCAGTAGGCTCAGACTCTAGTGAGTGCAAACCTAGTGCTTCCAGTAGATGTCACTTGTGTGGTCAGCCATAAGCACCTCTCTTCATCACTGACAGATGAGCCGGCAGCTCATACAAGCACCAAACTGCTAATCAGTCTTGGGTCATTTGCACTGTAGTCAGGGCATTATATATCTATGCCTCAAATCTGACATGTAGATATTCATTTTCATCCTAGCATCTTCCTACTCAGCAGCTAACTGCTCTGCTGCATGCTAGAGGTCATAGTAAGTTAGGTTAAGAGGACATTATCTGTAAACAAAAATATAAATCCACCCTAGAGTGGATAGTCTCCAGAACTTGCTTGCTCCTTGAATCCATGATATCCAGTTAATGAAAATAACAAACAGAAGGGAAGGCAAGACATAACCTTGACAGAGTGATTGCCGTAAATGTGTTAAATTTATTCCAGGAATACATACATAACTCTCAGTTCCCTAACATACATACATACATATATATATATATATATATATATATATATATATATATAGCATCAGCAGCAGTCATGAGACCCTACACTGGTGTGGCATTCCCACAATACATTCTAAGTTATGTTATCATATGCCTTCTCCAAGTCCAAAAAAAAAAAAACCCCAAAAAAGCACTTTACTTTTAAACATCACTGACAAACTCCTGTATCTCCTTAGTTGTTCCCCTCTTTCAAAGCCTGGACAGGATCTACAGTGTTCTCCTGATTCAGATGCATGGCTACTGAGCAAAGTCTCCTGGCATATATTTTCCAAAAGAGACTGAAAGATGTGATCCCACTATAACTGGATCACACCCTTTGGTCTAACGAGAACACTACCATAGCTTGCCATTCCAAAAGTACTGTGCCAGCCTTACAGAAAACAATGAAAAGGTATGTTTAAATTTGACACCAGCACCTTCGCCATTTCTCCTAAATCTCACCCACTGCTGCAGCCTTGTCACATGGGAAGACTTTAATTGCTGCAGTGAAGCCCCACAACTACTGAAATGGCATCAGTTCTAACATCTACTTCTGGTAGTGCTTCTTCAGAGGAGGGCAGGATCAATGGACGTAAGAGTTCATAATAGGAGCCCTTCAGCTTCTTGACCATGTAATCAGCTGAGGTCAGAATTTCTGGACCTTTGCTGATAACTTTCTGGGCAATGTTTTCTCTTCCCAAGTCACTTGACTGTTTGCTAGAACCTCTTGTAGGCCATCCTAAAGTCATTCTCTATAGTGTTGCCAAACGCATTCCTCATTTGGGCTTTTGTTACACCAGCAGCCACAGCTGCTGATTTCCTGACTTGTTGGTACCTATTAATCAGATGCAAAAAATGCATACTCACAATTAAACACCTCTTTATTTACACATGGCTTTGCATCACCAGCAGTCTCCACCACAGAGTCCTGTGGTTACCAACATTACAGTGACCTATCCCTTTTAGCTACATGTTCTTGCAGCTGCCTTAGACCTAGAGGTCTTGAACAGAGTTCATCCAGACACTGTGGCCCTGAGACCACACGTATGGCAAGGAAGTACTTCTGTAGCTGGGAGTCAAACCAATCCCTCTCAGATGCACTTTCAGGGCACTCCCAGGACATCCTCAGAACATAACTTTATTTCCCAAGTCTTTCCAACTGCTGTCCCTCAGATCTGACCCTGTGGTCACCAGATCAGTGACTGCTGTTTAGCAGTCATCAAACAGCAGCATGGGTAAATTACTTTTATTTACCTTAGTGAGAAGTAATACAAACCTGTTACTATCCCTGATTTTACAGGTCTTCTCTGATTTTTCACATAATTTTGCTCTGTCCTTCATAGAAAGTTTGATTTTCTGTAAATCATTCAGGATTACAGACCGCCAATAAATGTAGGCATCAGAGTTGTATATTTATTGTCCAAAAAATGCATATTGATGCACAAGTTGTTATACTATTAACTTTTTAATTGAATTACAGTAATACTTAACATTAATTCTTGATTTTGAGCCTTTATTCTGCTATTATTGATGTTGCGCTGACTTCTTCTGCAAAGAAGTTGAAAGTTGTAGTATCTGGTGTTCTAACTGAGAGAACCATTCCTGAAGATCAGAAGCATCAGCTTTTCTTAAAATGTAAGGCTTGCACTGAGATCAGTCACTCTGGGCTGCGGATGTCTCTTGTGCTTACCTTGTTTATGTCCATTTTCAGCTTTACCCTAAACAGGGTGACATCACAGATCTGTTCAGGTTAAAGAGCATAATTAGGAACTGAATTAGGAAATGAATAGACTTTTTCTCCTCATTTTTCCTCAATCCACAGCAGCTTTTGTGGGGTCCCCCACCCAGTCAAGGATGATTAAGGCACCCCCTTGCAGCCATTGGTATTAAAAGTACCTAATGCTGGCTATGTTGTTAGTTTTAGTGGAGTGAATGTCCACTAGCAGGGTTTAAGTAAGCCAGGGGCACTATGCCAGTGGTAAAATATTTAATGGAATTGTGAAGCCTGTTGGTTAATAAAACACTGTTACTATAACGAGAGATATCTTTGAATTTTAAAGGAGATATAAATAAGACTTATTACCCACCTGGTTTATTAAGTATGCAAGATTGCTATACTAGCTTTTGTTGGTTTGACAAATATGTTACAAAATATCAAGATAAGATAACTTGTTGTGGTTGGGGGCCCCCAGCGACCGCAGGGTTCGATGGTGCCTAAAGGTAGCTATGGTGACAATACACCCATCATATGATTGTATTGCAAACAATCTCTTTGAAGTAAAAAGGATGGAAAGGCCCCTCCCACTGTAAATGGACACGTTATAACTGTGGTGGATGCCATTCATACATTACAGTATAAGCCCACACAATGCTAACAGGCACTGAATGTGGATATTGAACACCTGAGTGTTTGACAACAGAAAATGCATGATACTGTAGGGAATGAATGCACCACAGTAGAAGTGTCAATACAGTTGTGAGATATGTCAGTATGTCACGGGATTATATCATGTTATTGTTATTGTGTGCCTGTAATTGTTGTACTAAGGCAACACCATAAAGAATGCTGCCTTATTCCCTTGTGCCAGAGTACAATGTTAAGGAAAATGTCATTATTTCTCTGAATAAAAGCATTGCTATGTGACAAATTATCATAGCTTTTTGTAAAAGGAATCAAACTCTATGCATGTACACAACAGATGTGTTTGACAACAGTGTTAGAGACATGTGCAATCACAATAAGACTGACACGATGTAGTCTGAACAGTAATGGCTAGATCTGAACTGCTGTTGTTAGTATCTAGGACAAAATAGTCTCACATCTGATGACATGACTACAAGCTATACTTATAAGCATCCCTGCAATTGAAAAGTCATTGTTTTGGTCATTGACTGGCACAGAAGTCCATAAACAGTGAACATCTGACAAACCATTCCTCGAGGCTATAGCCTAAACAAGTATTTCCACTGTACCTCACAAGAGCAATGAAGTCTCTCAGCAGAAGCATGCATACATACATAAATATTTCAAGCACAGGCATAAATGCCCTTCTAGCTTGCCAATATACCAAAACACTTGTTCCCATAATAAGTGTCCAGGCTGTTCTTAAAAATATCTAAACTAGCACTTGCTTTAATGCAATTTGGTAGTCTTTTTCATGCATCAGCTACTCTGTCAGAGAACCAATTAGTACACTTCTCATTCCTATAGCATCTTCTGCATAGGTTGTCCAATGATGCTCTAGTACTTTTTGATACCCCAAACATTCCCAGAGGTACTTGCCTCTAAATGCCCTATATACCTGAATAAGATCTCCTCTTAGATATCTATAAGAGACACTGTACAAGTTCAGATAATTTAGTCTTTCTTAATAACTTAGATTTTCACATCCGTGGATGCCGTTGGTATATTTACCAATATAAATATAATATTTATAAATACATAAAAATAAATACAATTTCTGCTGTACTCTTTCCAGTTTACTCATGCTTGTCTTCTTATAGGGTTTCCATATTGTTATTCCATGCTCAAGTTTCGGTCTAATGTAACTAACAAACAATGACTTCAATATTTTTAATTTCCTAGACTTTATAAATCTTTTTATACAACCTATAGTTCTATAGCTATCATTAACCAATTGGTTAATATTTTTGCAAAAACTCATAGCTGAATCTGCCCATATACCCAGGTCCTTAAATGAGTCTATGGTTTCAATCATTGTGTGCTGTATTAAATATTCACCTTTCAGTTTATGTCTCCCAAATATCATATGATTATTTTTTGATGTATTTATTAACATATTATTCTCCTGTGCCCAAGTGGTCAATTTAGTAAAGTTATTTTGCATACTTGCCTTATCTGTGACACTTGTAATCAGTTTACCCAATTTCAGGTCATCTGCGTATAGACTGTAGAGCACCTCAGATGAAAAAGTTAGGTCTGAAACATACAATCTAAACAAGTAAGAGCCTAGGTCAGAGCCCTGTGGGACACCCTGACTGTAACCAAGGATTTCACATGTCCAGTTGCTGTATACTTGCTATGTCCTATTTGTAAGCCATGCAACTATCCATCTTATCAAGAGTACATCAATAACTTGTACTAATTTATTGATCAGTGTTATGTGTATGACCATGTCAAATGCTGAAATTAAATCTATACAAATCACATCACAGCACAATTTTTCATTTATACCTGTTGTTATATTGATATAGAACATCATGTTACAAGTGATACAATATCTATTTTCAGAATATGCATGCTGATATATGGTTTCAAGTTCCAGCCTATCCAGTTCTGACAATAACTTATCCAATATTACCTTCTCCATTAATTTTCCACAACATGAAAGTAGACTTAACGGTCTGTATGTTTCTGGGTTTGTCCTACTTCCCTTTCCCTTAAAGACAGAGTTAATAAGCGCATCTCTCCAATCTTGAGGAATCTCCCCATATTTATATGACCTAGTGAATAATAGATATAATGATAGTGTAAGTTTTTGCTGAAGTGTTCTCAGGCCATTGTTCCTTATTCCGTCTCCTCCCTGTGCTTTGTTTGGATCCAGTTTGCTCAGTTCTTTTTCGATATAATCTGATTTGATTCCAGTATCTGGGGGTTACCTGGATGTCACTAGGACAACTTATCACTCCTTTTGTGGAGCCAAACTGCTTTGCATAAGATTTTGTTAATATATCTATAATCTGTTGTGTCTGAGAATACATTTTAGAATCTGCACACAGTTTATCAATTTGTGTATCTTTACTCCTTCCACATCTTATGTATCTATAAAACGGTTTCCTATTATGCTCAATATCTTTATATAAATTTTCTTCAAATTTTTCTTGATCTTGTCTCACACTATGCTTAATCTGTTTGTCCAGCTTGTTTATTTCAGTTTTCAAAGTTGTAGTTCGACCTCTCTTCCATTTCTTATATTTTTTGTCTCTAACCTTAATCAGTTATCTTGTTCTTATGGAAATGATGTTGTATACCTAGATTCTGATGTTAAACATTTATTTGATTTTTTGCACTCCGATAATTTATATTTCAAAACTTTCCACATACCTTCTGCAGTTTTTCCACTAACGCATCACTCCAATTAGTTTTGCATAGTGACTGTTTTGCTCCCATATAATCTGTAATTATCCTTCTGTGCATTAGTTTAGATTTCAGTTTGGCAAAATTATCTAGTGACAAATTAACCTTAATGACCCCATGATCACTACACATCAATGGTACTATAGCATAGTAGCTACATGTAGTATCCTGCAAAGCAATGCACTCGCCGTCTCACGGAATAACAAACACCCTGAAGATAGGCGCATAAGGACCAGCTACAAAAAATGCACATCTAGTAATGCCGTTATCTTTAATGTCAGTAAATGCAGCATCGTGAGACTCAGGTAAAGGGAAAATATGTCTGCAAAATAAATGTTCAAACCATAAAGGCCAGCATCATTACTGACACCCTAGTGACATGGTAGACAACATATATTTAATAATGAATTGGATCAGTGAAATATAAAAGTGTCACTTGATTCTCCAAGTTGTAAATAGACATATACTTTTTAATTAGATATGCTGCAGAATACGTTCTCAAGGCTCAGTTAGCCATATGAGCAGAGCTAATGCCTGTTGTATTAGTCATCTTGTTATGACCTCCTTTTTAACAGATCTGATTTTTCCCAAAGTTCATTGACCTTTGAATTAGTTAGTACAAGGACTGCTGCAGGTCAAGCCCCTCAGAAGGAAAACAAGAGTTCACATTTTAAAGTTTCGTGTAGCCAATATGTTTCAAACAGCATTATTTGAAATGTTAACCCTTATACAGATTGTACTAATCTCATGTACTTGGACAGCTGCCCAAAATATAAATGCACGTCTGAAAATAATTGTGCCAACTACAGTACTCTAGGATTACATGAGTGCAAGTCCGTAGGAATACAGATAACAAAGTAGTCTCCTATCTGGTACAAACAGGAGAAATGGATGGCACTTGGATTTGTTTTAATTTGTAGAACATTGCTTTATTTTAGTTACTTTTCCTCTGGATTGCTTATACAGTAACAATATCACAAAATTCCAAATCATAGACCGAATTATAAATTACAAATATCTAAAATTATTTCTGAAGATATTTATTCAGAATCCTGTCACAAAGGTTTGAGTTAGCCTCAATCTGTGGAAAAAAAAATTGTGAGATTTTTGCCAGGTGGGGGGGTAGATCCTTTTACATACCTCCAGTTTTTTGGCATTTGCTAAAGAGGTATACTTGAATTCATTATGCACTTTAATGTATGACAGTAAACTGATAACAAGATTATTTATTGCTAATACTTTCCATGACCATAGTTTTCTTGACAGGAAAATATAATTGTTTTTGATTTCTTTTGAAACATTAACATAAAAAAACATACTGGAGCAATTGTGGAATTGTTAACCACTCTTCTGCAGAGTACATGAAGTCATAAAAAGATAAAACTGGGTAATATACACCGTAGTGACATGCAAGCAAAATAGCTGTCATCTTGGCAAAAATCAGTGTCATCAATCATTTTCTGACAATTATGAAATGCCAAATCTAGAAGAAAACAGATGTGTGATGCTAATGGTGAACAAATCACAATAATGATAGTTCTAGTAGTAGCAGTCAGTTCTTTAACAATGGTTTTACTTTTCTCTATGTACAAAGATGTTGCCTCCAAATTGCAAGTACAATTGCTCTGTAGACTGGTGGGCTTTTGGGGTCGTTATACATCAGATGATGACTGGTTTTCTCCCCTTCGGTGTAATAATGCACAAAAAAGACCAGGATATGTTCATTTTGCTGGAAGGTAATGATGATATTGTATACCCAGACTGGATAAGTCAGGAAGCTGAAAGCATCTTAAATGAGGTAAGTCTGCTTCACTCTTCTCTCCATGTTTTTCAAGGCAACCTGATTAACTAAAAGTAACTACAGTGGGGTTTCAGAAAGAACCTCCTTCTAAAGTTAGTCTCTGAAATGTACCCCTCCCTAACTTCACCTTAAGTACCAACACTGTGATGCAAGATACCTGATTAGATTTATAGTACTTTGACAGTGTATCACTCACTAGGCTTAAATGCCTTTTATGAGGGAGTGGTAATTCAATAGCACCGTGGAAGTTCAGCATTTTGATCATGTGAGTGATAAACAAGTGAAACTATGCTCTATTTCAGCTGCCGTACTGTCCTCTTGGTTCTTAAATAATTATGTTAACATATCACATGGCTGCATCATCTTAATACACTGATTCTAAATTCTGTGACAAGGTTATCCTTAATATTGCTGTTGAAAGATTATGTTTAATGTGGCAAAACCAAGTTTTATTTTTACATAAAAAAGTGATCACATGCATTCTTATATATGCAAGCAGTCTTTTGGTATAAATAAAAGTTAGTTTTGCTGCATTAATTCAAAAAATGAAGTTTAAAAAAGCTTCTGAATACGGAAGTCTAAATTACTCCTGACATATTTACGGCATTAATATTAACATATGGGCATGAGGCATTTAAATTATATTGGGGTTCCAGACTAATTGCATTGTATTAGAATGAGTAAATATTTATGAAAAAATGATATAATCACCAACTTGTTAAATTAACAGTTTGGTAAAAAACTTTAAATTAAGCGTTATGTACTACTAAATACAAATTTTAAATGAGCATGGAATGAAAACAGTACTTGGCAGGTCTGTGACATCATAATTCCTGGTACAGCACAGTCAGCCCTGAATTGAATAAAAAATGGATGTTCTTCACATTGATCACTGCTGTAGCAGCCTTAGCTATAAGGGTTATATCCTGCCAAGGATATAACAGCTGGCGAGCTTCTAAAGCTTCATGGCAACTTTCACATACCCAAACTGTCGAGCAGCTCAAGCTGAGCTGACTAAAACACAATCTGGGGTAAGAAGCCCTTTAGGGCTTTACTGCTGCCAAAGAGTATACTCCTCTGATTCTTTTAAGGCAAACGTCAGCTTGTGATTTTCTTTGCTGGGCAGATAAGTTCCCTTTTGGGGAAAACCCCTTCCATTTTCTTAAATTTTGTTGATGTTTTCTTACCTTCCTTTGTAGGAAAGTTATTTTAAAGCTAGGAGTGATCTTATGTATCCGACTATCTTGAGACTGTATTTTTTTTAATCGGAGCACTAGTTTATTTCTGCCAGTTTAAAAGTAATGTATACTAACTGAAAATATATTTTCTGTGGACAAACTGTTTATTTTTTCTATTGTGGGCCTAGCAAAGTGTTTTAAAATGATATTTCTGTTTTTCTGTCAAAAAGTAACTTTTGAGAACTGGTAGTTTTACCAGCATTTGCTGTTTGTTTTCTCTGGGAAAAAGGCATAATTTTCAGGGTGACTATGGAACAGAGTACTGGTCCCACAGTCGGTCCCTCTTCCAGCCACAAAAATAAAAAGTTAAGCAAACAGCCTTTAGTACCACAGCAGACTAGCAATTTGCCTCAGCCACAGGTGGGTGACTCTGTTGTGGCCATGTGTTGTGCCTCAGTCTGGTGTAGCATCTACAATCACTATGGACTGCAGTTAGCCATGCCTTCTGTAGCTGTCGGAGTTCCCTCTGTGGGCAAGGGAGAGCAGCTCTTGTCAGAGCTGGGAGAGAGAAAAGGGAAGGTTTCCCTGTTGAGTCAGAATGCTGTACCTCTCCCTGGGGAAGCAGCTGTTGCCATTAGTAACATAGCTGTCCCCATTTTTCCTGTCAAAAAGAAACAGAAAACCAAGCAGGTATCTACTCCTCCTCAAATTTCTTTGGATAGGAGTAGTTTACTGGAACTGGCTCAGGGTTTAATTCAGGCTATTGATCCTTCTTGTAAAGTAGTTTTTGGTAAAAGAAAGAGAGATTCCGCTTTTTCTGAAGAAATTCAAGATTCTGAACATGAAAAGGAAGATGCAGGGACAGATGCAGGGTTTTGCCCTCATATTTCTCATTCAGACTCAGAGGAGAATTCATTCAGCAAATTCAACATTGTCGAATGTCAAATGAGAGCATGTGACTGCCATATAGGAGCACGCGTAACGTGAAACTCCTATAGGTAACATCACTGGTTTGCACTCCAGTGGGGGGCTACACTCCCCACGCTCCCTGCTAACTACATATTCCAACTCCAAGACTGCACTACAGTGAGGAAATGGATGAATATCCCACACCGCACTACAGTGATCTCTGTGCAGTTTTTCGAGTTCACTACCAATCATTAGTGGACCGGAGTTCCGCTGTGGGGACCCCTAACCTGGAAAAGCCAAAAGACACAACAACATCAGCGAATGCACAGTAACATTCACTGATATGACTTTTGAACATGGTATGTTCGGGAACACGGAAATTCAGACATCTCTAATTCATTTTTCCATGTGCGGAGCATCCACGTTCGATATTATGATAGTAAACCCATTCAAACATCTACTGTTATGATAAGTTCAGCTTACACAACTGTACTTCCTTTTGGGTTCAAAACTACCCACAGACATGAGCCATAGGTTCTGACACTGTGTATGAGTGTAGGAAAGGGATACATTCATGTGAACTACTAATGGGCAGCATTTGGCTGCATAGCTACCACTGACAGACTAAGATCAGCTAGTGAGGAAATGAGAGGAAGGAAAAGGACATGGCATTCTGCACAGGCCTGCAAAGACAGGAGCAAAGGTATATCAGCCTGTCGCTGGTATGTATCCCGCTTAATGAGCGATGGTACTGAACGCTGACCATTAAGATTCCCATCAACATGGCAAAGAATTAAATAGAGGAATAAGATTCTCATCTTGTTCTCGCAGCTTATTCCAGTAGCTCATCAGTCTGATTTCTGTTTATTTTTCCTTAGTTCTTGAAAAAGGATCCAACAAAACGTCTAGGTTGTGTGGCATCTGAAGGAGGCGAAGATGCGATTAAACAACACCCATTTTTCAAAGAACTTGACTGGAAACGCCTACAAAAAAAGAAAATTAAGCCTCCCTTTAAACCTTGCCATGTAAGTAATAAATAAAACAGAAGCATACAACACTGTAGAAACATTAACCAAGGTTTTACTTTGCAAGCCATGTTGGAGTTTGTTCAGGGGCCATGGAATGATAAAAAAAAAAAAACTTTCGGTGATATAACCCATGCTGTTTGGAATTCTTAGCAATTAGTTCCAAAATTGCAAAATGTTGATGACACAAGAAATGTGACTATACTAGCAACTTGTGTAATGCTCAGCTGTATAGGGCATGATAGACTGGTTATTTTTCTAGGGCTTCAGGAGAAAGCTCTTATAAATTTTGGGCCAACAATTATATACAAAAAAAAAGATTTAGAAACTTGCTAGTTTTTTCCAGATTTCATGAAGCTGCTCAGAAGCACCCATTTAAAAGTTGGTCTCACCCTTACTTAAAACTTATGTTCACTCTAGACATTAAGCAAGGGGTCAGAATGTGGGACATCTGATTCTTATGAGACAGTGGACACATAATGTTTTGAAAGAGGAACTGTAGGGTTCCACCAGAAACTGACCGCACAGCTGCTTTTGTTGTTCAGTAGACAGATGTAGCATCACTGATTTATGTTACATTTCTTTTAAGAACATATAATTAATTTTTACAGGTCTATCGCACCAAGATCATGGAATGTCGTGTATGTAGAGTTATTTTACAAACATCATGTTACTTAATACATAAAACAAGATGGGGTGGGTTTATGTTCTGCCAGGCTCATGTGAGGCAGACTCTTAGCTATACATGGAGTGGTTTAAAAAGACGTTTAACATAACATTATTGTAGCATTATTTGTATGCAGAATATTAATTCAGGATATGCAAGCAGAGACGAATAGTTCTGTGCAGTATTCATGTATGTTGATAATTTGCACTTGGACCTAGTGTTCTAGAGGATAGGGCCCTTTCTCTTTTTGTTGCCAACTAATTTTCCCTTCTAAAACTGTGAACACACATTTAAATTCGGTTTGTCATATCTTCCTTCCTCTTTTCATTAATTTCTTGCATTTTTAATCATACCTTTTCACACCTGTTCTTAATTTATCCACAGGTCATTCCTATTATACTCTCTTGTCTGCAAAATAATTACAGGACTGATGATTGCATGTTTCACCTTTATTTTAACCTATGGCAGCCTGTTCCACTATGGTGCTGTCTTGTTGTGTATGGCAGATGGTGAGCATAGACTCATTGACACCAGCCTTTCCTCACAGATTCACACTGGTCTTGAATAATCAAATAATTCTCTATCATCCCACACTGCCTCATACACCTGTCCCACCCAACATCTTCAGGAATAGGCACATTATTCTAGGTAAGGGCATGTTAGAAATATCTGCACAAGGTGCTATCACTTCATTTTAGTTTGTTACATACCCTCTCTTGCTATGTCTACATCCATGGTGCATTTCTATGTACATTACAGCCATTTTAAATAATCTGAGGGAGAGACTTAATAATAACAAATTCCTGTTCACTTTCCTTTACTCCAGTGCAGAGTTTAGCATCTTTTGTAGATCACTTACTGTTGTGTGCCACTCTGTAATTACTGGCCCATGGCAGTTAGATCTTTGACCACTTTATATGCTTCAGACAGGCATTTGAAAGTCATCTGCATTTTCTTTGGCCAGATAATGTGCTACACATTTGTATTGTCAGCAAAATTTGCTTACAGCCCTAAAATGCCTTTCTAATACCATTGAAAATTAGTATAGTTTATTAGAAAAGTTTTGTATGTCTGATAACAGATACCTCCCACATGACATTACCCTGTCCTGCTTACTTCTTGATATTCTATAAACAGCTAAATTACTTTTTTTCTTTATATAAACACTTAAATTGGTGATCTCAAACTCACAGCCCTTGGATCTCAAATAGACCAAACAGCATCACAATCATAGATAAGTGAAGCAAATGCACTACTTCTGTAGCTACTCTGTTTACATTTCATTTTGCCTTGCAGATTGCGGCCCTCATATGAGTTTGATAGTCCTCACACAACATTAGTAGTCATTTCAGTTTCCGACCCCTGATAATTATTTTATATTTTGAGGTGCTATAAGTTTTCAGTTTATTTCAAGTTTCTCTTAAAGTTTAGTAAAATGCAAATCTGTGAAAGGAAATACAGATTTTACTAGCTGAAACATATTATGAACTATCCCTCTAAATATTAAATTCCTTTCACTGGTGGATATACGTTAACAATGTACAAGTCTTCATATCTTTTTTTAAAATACCTTTATTGAATTATCACTTGTGACATAGACAAATTTACATTTATATAAAAGTAATCAAACTATATTAATAAACATTATACTTCACGTATATTGCTATATACCATATAACCTAAGCAACATTACATAAATTATTCAATTCCTGCCTTTTTGTAAACAAGAAACATCTTTATTACACCATCACTTATGACATGGGCAATCATACATTTATATAAATGAAAGCAAACCACACCCACAATGTTAATTGCAAGCATTTTACATCACAAACCATACTGGCACACTGCCATTTGCAAGCATTATACGTCACTTATAATCTACTAATCTACCCAGTCATTTTCAGATTTTGTTAAGAATGTAGCAGTGCTGAACTTGATCAAAATTTAAAAATTAAGGACAAGAATGATTATTTTATTATGTTATATTATATTATATTATATTTATGGATTTTTGTAAAACAGTCTTTCCACTTAACTGATAGGAGCCTCAAATGGGAGAGTAACAGTAGAGATACAGGGAATACATAAAGCAAAGTTTAAGAGGGGTTCAGGCACCTAGGCAGTGAGACATTTCCCTAAGGTACATTTGACTGGGGACACATGGCTAAAGTGACATTCCGCTGCAGAGAAATATGTCTGTTTGCAAATTCCATGTGGGCAAAGAGAAGAATATGTTGCCATGCCACAACTTCAATAACCAAATGCACAGGGGGAAAACAATGTCCATGGTCCCCAAGGGAACATGAGACAGCAGGCAATATGGCAGGCATCAGCAGCAGGCTGGCCAGAGTGCATGTCAGTGGCAGTAAAAATGCAGTGCACAATGGGCAGCGCCTTTATAATTGGAGTGTGTGGACCACTAACCCCTTCACAGTGTCTAGGGAACATTACCTAAAACACGTACATAAATGTGACTACAGTAGCCTGCAGGATTTCCTCCATGCTGTAGCACAGTTCTACATGTTGTAGCTGCATAAGCATGCACTGTACACTGAGCACAACACTCATTACATCTTCTGCACCCCCATGCATTTTGTTATTAAAACTGTGGGCATGGCAGTATGTGCTTCTCTTTGCCCTCAGGGAATCTGCAGACAGCCATATTTCTCTGCAGCTGAATGTCATTTCAGCCATGTGTCCCCAGTCAAATGTACCACAGGGAAATGTCTTGTTGCCTAGGTGCCTGAACCTATTTAAGAGATATATTTTGCACACTGGTAAAGAAGACTTGAAAATGTTCATGTAAGATTAAAGAATTATGCACTTTATGCACTTTAGCAATACATTTCAGCATTTTGTATTTGTTGTGCATATTGAATGCTGTTATTTTTGTGAGACATAACACTTTATGTAATAAAGGGTAATTAGCATTCAGAAAAGTGCACACTGACTGGACACTCCAATCATATGATCATAACTTGAGCATATCCCAATAGAAAGACGTCTGGCTGCTAAACTATATTTGAGTGGCAAAATATGAGAAAACAAATCAGGAAATTCTGCAAAACTCTGGACAGTTAAATGTATATTTACTGGTATATCTAATGCTTTTAACCTTACCTCTCAACTGTCCAGACTTCAGCAGAATGTCCTTCATTTTCCTCATATATGTGCTCTGTCCCTCAGAAACCATTAAACTTTCTAGAAAATCACTTATGATTTCTGAAAAGCCAGACATTAAAGTTTCCCAAAGAATGAAAGAAAAAAATAAAGAAGAAGCAAGCGAGAGAGAAAGAAATATACCTAGAGAGG
The DNA here is from genome assembly GCF_019279795.1 of Protopterus annectens. Classification (NCBI taxonomy): domain Eukaryota; kingdom Metazoa; phylum Chordata; order Ceratodontiformes; family Protopteridae; genus Protopterus; species Protopterus annectens. Next base: position 847,232,433 of record NC_056725.1, read on the forward strand.
CAAACTGCTATGGAAATGCTTTCTCCTACGCTGGCTCCCTACCATTGGACTGATGTACTGTGCAAGCATGGAGATGCAGGAACCATATACTGACACAGTACGTCAGTAAACAGTGAGGAAAGCTGGAGAACACTAACGTGACATTTATGCAAAGACATTATTTAAGAAAGGTAAGCAGTTTCTTTTTTTAAATAATGTTATCATAGTATAGCAATAACCCATTCCTGGGTGTGACTATCACAGAATTAACCAACTTCTGGCTTTGTTTGATCAAGTTGGGCTTTGACCTTGTGATCAAATTGCAATAACCATGGGTAAATACTGCGATTCCCATGTCCTATCATGGGTTATTGCTAAATTATACACCGCTTGTAAAAAATATTCCCCAAATTTGCAAGTCAATCTGACTAGATGTTTTAGCTGTAACAAACTACTAAAAAGCCATGTTTAGATAATCAGATTGAAAAAATAATTGGCAGCATTACTAGTCCAGTGTCACCATCTGAGAAATTTTTTACATGAAAATAAATGTACGCCCCCACTAAATGTCATTAACCATGTTATCCATATGGATTAAGGTCATTTTCACTGTAGTTCTGAAAGAACTAAGTGACTTGGTCAGAGTGAGAAAGTGGGCAAACAGAGATCAAGGGAATCAGATATAGGAACGCATAATTAAACTTTTCAGCTGCTCATAGCTTTAGTCCTCTTTGGTAAATGCCAAAGTAAATCTGTATTACAGCAGGAAGCTGTATGCAGATACATATTCAGTGACATAAACTGAAGACCCACTCTTGACTGTTTATGTGTGTTTATGTATGCATATTGTGGCAAACGCTTAACCCTCACTAAGTTCCAAATGTGAAAACCACCAATTTGTAGAAAGTAACATTATGTAGAACTGCTATTAAAATTAAGACAAATGTTTTTAAACAGTTTTGGAATACAGTACTAACATTCATGGGTTCATAAACCATTACCGATGGACCAGAAGTAACTATCCCTATAACGTTTTCTTTTTTAACTCTGCTTATTTGCTGTAGAAGAAAACTTTTCTCATAATATATAGAGAATAATCACATTAAACACTAATTCTGCATTCTGAGGCTATGTTTACAAAATGGGGTTAAAATAAGAATTTTCATTAGACAGCACATTATGTTATGTATCTCAGACTACTCAGTGTTTCGGTTTCACTAAATACTTATGTGGGCCATAGAAAAAAGTATTGGCAATTATAGTTTCTTTTTGCTGGCAAATATTTACTGGGATGTTTCCCTGATCATTAAGCAGTTCCCAGCTACATAGGTTTTCAAGTGTATGTATTTGAAGTCAAATGTAGAACCTAGAGAATCCCTAATACAATTGTTCAGAAAGCTTTAGTTGAATAATTGTTACTAAATAAGATATACATAAAACCAAAGAAGAAGTCAGAAGTCTATTGGTAACAAATCAGATTGCCAGAAATCTGTTCATATTAAAAATAGCACAGCTTCATGTACTAATAAAACACTGGAATGTAGAACAGTTGTAATCATATGAAGATGGAAAGAACACTAAACTATAATATATTTTGTTTATTCTGTTTAGAAACTGGACTTCAATTGGAAGGTGCTGAAGACAGAAGATGTGATTTATTCATGAACCAGATACATGTAGTGGCATTTTCTGACTAATGTTATTGTTAAGAATAAAATTAATATCTAAATCAGAATGTCTCACTGGCATTGCTGCAGTTACTCTGTATATCGACTCACGTCCATGTTTTTTTTATTTTATATATTACATTGGCTATAGGTGATGGTCAATGTTAGTGTGACATCCGAAACCCACTTATAAAATGTAAGGGAAGCATTTGATGCCAATGCAGATATTCTTATGTAACTGTCTGTATTATTCTTAAAGCATAAACTCAAAAATGGCACAACAAACTGGATAAACAAAAATAAAACAGAGCCGGGAACCAGGACACACCACCGAACTTTAATAAAGATAAAATAAAATACAATACACAGTACGATAAAGTGCTTTTCATCTAGTCTATGACTAGAATTCTTCAGATGAAATGTGTAAAACAAATTTTACTTAAATACCCATTCCTCACCCTGTTTACTAATTGATTAATTAGTTCCAATAACTTAATAAATCAGCAGCCTATTGGCAAAAATGCAAGATAAAATTTTGGGTATGCTCAGATGGTAGATGCAAAATTTTAAAATAATTAAAAAAAAAGTTTTTTTTTTTAAATTTTGTACAAATTTTTATGACATTCAGTATGGTTACCTACTTTTCAAATAGATTTAGGTATTTTATTTATTTAATTATTTATTTATATGGTTAATTTATTCTATTTTACTTGGCTTATATTTGATAAGTTTTTTTATGAGGGAAGACACATGATTAACATAATAACTATAAACATATTTTATAAAATTAGGATGAATGAGGGAAGTTGTCAAGGAGGACAATACTGTAGTTATTGTGTTTACACGTTTATATGTTTATGCATTTAGGCATTGATGTATGGTATTTATTGCACTGGATTATTTTGCATTTTTGCCAATAGGCTGCTGATTTATTAAGCTGTTGAAACTAATAAATCAATTAGTAAACAGGGTAAGGAATGGGTATTTAAGTAAAATTTGTTTTACACATTTCATCTGAGGAAGTCTAGTCATAGACTAGATGAAAAGCGCTTTATCGTGCTGTGTATCATATTTTATTTTATCTTTATTAAAGTTCTGTGGTGTGTCCTGTTTCCTGGCTCTGTTTTATTTGTATTTTTGTTTATTGTTAAAGCATGCTGTTTTCTGATCAAAATCAATGTACTCTGTCCTCTACCAGGGCCGTTAGTTGAAAAACATTGGTGTGCTTGGGTGAACCATGAAATGCTCTTCTGTTCTTGTCGCCATCTATCATGTGTGTGGTGTATGTCAAGTGAGTGAACTGTCAAAGCTAAAAAGTATAACTGAGGAACTGAAAGTGTGAGAAACACAGTCTCCGAAGGTAAATAAGAATGAAAAGAAGCATAAAAACACTAAAAATAATAAAAAAGTGATATTATTAGCAATCAAATGTTATCAGTGATGATGCATGGTAATAAATAGGCAGGAAGAAACCATGCTCAGTTTAAGCATAGTGTTTATAAGCATAAAACTCACTACGATATAATTAATCAAGGCTATATGTTATCAGAAAGTCATAATCATTCTGCAAAAATATGTAAAAGTCAAAATAAAGTGATACAGTAAGATATGCATTTATCAATAGCAAACAAGCAGAATAAAGCAGAATGCTTTATGTATGCTGTTGAAATGCATTACTTAATGCACTACAGTCAGTAAACAGTAACGATACCAATGAGAACTTGATCAGTAAATCTGATTAAAGTTGCAACAGGTAGAAAAAAATGGTTTGCCAGACAGAGATTTGAATCTCACCATTGTTAACAATAACCCAACAATCGGCACCTGGACATGTGAGGGTCAGAGATTATGGTCTTTGGATCAGCTCCACTACCCTCAAATAGATCTGATGGTAACCAGAGAAATGTTCCTCAAGCCACACCATTGGTACCCAACAGGAAAGTAGAAATGATGCAAGCAAATCTAACTTATTAACCATTAACCAAATACAGCAAAGTTCAAAGAGTATAAAGAAAATATGCAATGCTGCCTGGGTATGGACTTACAACCTCTACATCCAGACTACTCACTGATCATTTACTGAGCCGAGTCTTTGGCCTAACATCACAGTCCCCTTTCTCACTGCCCTCTCTGTAAACTTCAGTTCTCATGCCCCTTACTCATGGTAACCATGGTAACTATGGTAGCTGCCTTTCAATCAAATTATTACACAAACACACACACACACACACACACACACACACACACACACACACACACACACACACACACACACACACACACACACACACTTACTTTCCAAGGAAGGCTGGTGGAATTCTGCACTCACCTACAACTTTCATCCAGGCAAGGTAGATTTGCCATCACCCTAGATTTGGTTAGGGGCACAAAGGCTACTGTGTCACTCTTGATCAATAACCCAATAAAAAATACAACAAAATACACACTGGTAAAGTGTTAAATGGTCTTGCTTTGTAGAAGCATGCAGCATCTTGAAAACCTACAGTGCTGATGACAAGAACTTAAAAGTAATTAAATAAAAAAAAAATATATATATATATATATATATATATATATATATATATATTTACTAAGAAAATAATGTTAGTGTTGATATGTATTACATTGAAGAGATAAATACATTTGCAAAAAGGATGGAAAATAATTAATTGAACAGATACAATACTCAAAGGGAAAACACTAATACTAGTTAAATAACCTGGATGAATCTACCTGAAAGAACGTTGGAGCATAATTGAGCTAAGTCACCAGAATATTATACAGGCAGATTGCAGACAGTAACTTTCATGGATGGTGGCACACCTGTTTCAGACAGGGCTGCCTTTTCTACACTTGCTTCAGCTCAAAATGTTTTAGCTTATTATTTCTTTCTTATAGGAAACGGGTAATTATTTTTTTTTTTTTACAAAAAGCATGAGTATTGCATTTATGTTGATACTCATGCAGAATGCAATATATTATTTGCATCTATACAAGTTCCCCTTCAATTTTTTTTTTTTTGTAAAAATTGCAAGAAAGACCTGGCAAGCCTAGAGTCTTCACTGTGAAATACCTTAAACCTCCTGTAGTGGAGGCCCATGTGATATGTGCAAATTATCCATTAAGGCTATATCAGTGTTTTAGCTTCATAGCGTCTGTGAAACCCTATAACTTTTTACTTTTTAAGTATTTCTGAGTACATTAGGGCCAGTAAAGCAAAACCACACCAGTATTAGACATGCTATGTTTCAGCCTTTTTGTGACCTCATCAGTGCAGTATAAGCTAATTGTTTGGCTATATACTGGAAACACAGAGTTTAAAATCAAGCCTGATGCCCATAAACATTAGGGTGCCTGCAAAATATCCCAAGTAACATCCAAACCAAAGGTTACAAAGGTCAAAATGATAAACCATTTAGTCCAAGTCTGTCATTGTCCATGTTGGAGTGAATGACTTGAGACATACCTCCCTGGGCTACATGAAAAGAGACATGCAAGAGCTCTCAGATCATGTGACCCAGGCAGGTATGACCCTACCCCTGAGTAGCATTCTGCCTTCGCCCAGAATGATACTACAATATAAGGACAAAATGATTGACTTTAACAATTGGCTAAGCTTCTGGTGTCATTCAAAGGGGATCCAGTATCTGTCTGCCTGGGACGACATGATTGACAGACCACGATGCTTTGCCAGAGATGGTCTGCACCTGTCGCCCCTGGGATTCAGGTTACTGGCTAAGGCTCTTGCCACCCCTATAGTGCCTATTTTAGGCAAAGTTCAAAGGACAAAACCACCAACATAACAGGTATAAGCATGCAAAATCTGAAGGTAATGCTACTCACTGCTAGAAATCTAAACCTCAAAATGCACACTCTCGAGGAACTCCAAAAATGGAGAACATTGATATCTGTGCAGTAAATGAGACCTGGTTCAAGGCTCCAGAGAGCACCTCTGCAATACCAGGCTACAACTCTTACCACACTTTTCGGCCACCAAATCAGGATCGAAACACTAAAGGTGGAGGAGTGTCCATATTCACCAAGGATAGTCACACCACCAGGCTAGTTGCCCAACACAATGTGTCTGAAATTCTCCAGGTGCAACTAACACTAGGTAAGACTGCAATCCAATTTGTGGCTTGCTACAGATCCCCCACCATGCCCCAAGATTCTCACTACACCTTTCTAAACATATTGGAAAATATTAAGATACAACCAAACACCCTAATACTGGGTGATTTCAACTACCCTGCCATTAACTGGGAAAACTACTCATGTACCAACATCTTTGCCGAACGGTTCTTGGAATTCATAAATTCCAACACCCTGGATCAACTAATCCATAGTCCCACCAGGGGCTCCAGTATCCTAGACCTGGTAATTACCAACATGGGAAATCGATGCTCCACACCTATGGTCACCCCCTCGTTGGTCAGGTCAGATCATAAGCTAATCACCCTTAACATCCACATCCCACCCCCACTCCCCAGTAAGGAAACCTTCATAAAAAACTTCTCCAAAATCAACTTCATGCTACTCAAGTCAGAAGTGACAAACTTCATGACACCCATGCAGACGGGAACTGAAAGTTCGACTGCTGAATCCTACACTAAGGCAGTGTACGAGCACATGCACTCATGCATGAATAGTGCCATCCCAAATAGAACCAAGATGCTTTCCTCCAAAAAAAGGAAGCCATAAACAAACTTTACAACAAAAGGAAGAAACTGTTGCAGAAAAGAGGAAAATCCCATGATGCAAAAAATTCCCTTACCAGCCTCAGTAAGAAGCTGAGATCCCTCGTAAAATCCTCCAAAGCTAGTTACAAAAATAAAATTGCCAAAAATTCCAAAGACCACCACAAGGCATTCTATAACTATGTCAAGAATCTAAATGGCAATGCTCAGATCTGCTCTGAGCTACAACAGAATGGCATTAAATATACTGATCCCAAGGATATTGCCAATATCCTGGCAGATCGATTCAGTGCCAACTTCACCCCCCTCTCACCGCCTAAATGGCCCATCTCAATACCAAAGATTGCCAAATTCCGATAATAACGGACACACAGGTAAAAATGCACTCTCCAAAGCTAAGAATACAGCATCCATGGGACCAGATGACATCCCAGGCTGTGCACTACATGAACTACAAAATGAACTGGCTCCTCACCTAAGTGTCATGCTTAATCATACCCTCACCTCAGGCTTCGTGCCCACTGAGTGGCGCACAGCTACAGTTATCCCACTTCACAAGGGGGGATCCACCTTGGATCCCGGGAACTACTGCCCCATCAGTCTGACGAGCCTGATCTGCAAGGCCATGGAACGTATTATCATGGAACTTATAAACAAAGATATTGGCAACCTTCAAACACTAGGCCCCAATCAGTTTGGGTTCATGAAGGGCCGATCTTGTCTCCTGAACCTGATTGACTTCTTCGAATCACTCTCCAGTAAGGCAGTCCACACAGCCTATCTGGACCTCGCCAAGGTCTTTGACACCACCCCCCACTCTGGAATCATAGATAAACTTACTAAGCTGGGCATTAATCCCTACATCACTCGATGGGGTGCCAACTGGCTTACTGATAGAACCCACACTGTAAAAGTAACTGACTCCAAATTCAGCTCCAGACAAGTGACAAGTGGAGTACCTCAGGGTTCAGTCCTGGGACCGCTCTTGTTTGGCATCTACTTCTCTGAAGTACAGGCCAACACTAAGGGACTCCGGCTAACAAGGTTCGCAGATGACTGCAAACTGAGAGCCATTACTGAATCCCCAAATTATGTCGATACTCTACAAAAGGGCCTTACAGAAACAGATGCTTGGTGCCAGAGCCATGGGCTCAAGCTCAATGCCAAGAAATGTATAGCTATCCTCTTTGGGAAAAAGCATGTACCCATGAATTACCACATAGGTGGCAGTACACTAAACACTGAAAGTGTGATAAGAGACTTAGGGACACAGGTGGACAGTGGTCTCACCTTCAATAACCACATCGCCACAACAGTCAGGAAATCCTTCTATGTGGCACACCTCATCACTAAGGGCTTTTCATCCAGACAAAAGGAAGTTATTGTCTCACTGTACTCATCCCTCATTAGACCCATTATAGAATACAACACCCCATTTGGTATGTACCTCTCAAGACATCTGCAACAACTGGAAAGTCCGTAGAAATACCTCACTAAAATAATCACAGGCCTAAAGCAGATGGCCTATGCTGACCACCTTAAAAAACTCCAGCTATACTCTGTCGTATATCGTCTACTCAGAAGAAATCTCTGCTTAACATACAAGGCCATGTCAAACCCAGAGCTGTTGGACATGCTACACTTAAAGAAATCCCAATCTCTCAGAGCCACACACTCCAGAGATCTAAACCTTGTCATCACAATAAACAAAACATGCTGGAGGGATAGGTTCCTGACCCAGAGACTCCCCAGACTCTGGAAAAGACTGCCCATACTTGTCAAGCAGAGCGTCTCCTTGGCCCTCTTCAAAGGAAACCTTGACGATTGGATGGGAGAAAGGAAATTCACCCCGGGGATCATGTCAGTCACCCTGCTAGATAGGGTTCCAATGAAGTAAATTGTGTGGGAAGAAATAGACAGGGAATTGTTATGGCTAGGCTTGTATAGGCCCTAGCACCGATAGCCTAGTACCAACCTATGAACCTATAAAAACTGCAAAAAAAAGACCACAGCCAAGCTACAGTCTTCAGTGTGTAATACCTTAAACATCCTGTAGTGGAAGCCCATGGGATATATGCAAATGACCCTTAAGGACACATCAGTGTTTCAGCTATGTGGCTTCTGAAAGCCCATGACTCATGACTTTTTTTAATGTTTAAGTTCTTATGGGTACATTCAGGCCACTAATGGCAGACCTCACTAGCTGTAAACATGCCATGTTTCTATCTTTTTGTGACCTCATTAGTAACAGCATTAGTGAATTGTCTGGCTGCATTTTTAGAAACACAGAGCTTAAATCCAGCCTGATGTCCATAAGCATTAGAATGCCTGCAAAAGATGCACTTTTCTGACATATTTTGGGCATAAACTAAAGTCTATAAGACAAGTATGGCTTGACATTCCATACAAGTGCAGAAAGTGCAGGTTGTTATCTCAGTTGGTATCCTGGGAGAAATACTTATGCAAAAAAAGCATACTGCATAAGAGAATTCATACTTGAAGTTATAGAGTAGTTCATCAATACAGTAAGCATTGGAAGTAAAACTAATGATCAATAAATTTGATAACAAAGAAACAGTGAGTAATATATTCATGTTAGTGCAAACCATCTGGCACCATACAACAATCCTCACATTTATGCAGCATCCAGTTCTGACAATATGTGTTTGCAAGAAAGTCATCAAAATGGTTAATCTGTTGTAGAGATATAAATAGCAAATATAGCACTGACTTTCTTAAAAGAATGAACAGCAGATGCAGGGTGGTATCCAACGAGACGGAGCCCGAATAATGAAAAAATTCTTTACTCAATCCAATGATCAAAATGAAGTACAAATACACATAAAGTCACAGTTTAAAAATGATAAAACAACAAGTTAAGCGCTTTCGTCAATACTCAGACTTCTTCAGGACAGTGAATTGCTGGCTGATAACTCCTTAAATACACACCCAGTCAATTAGTAAAATATTACCCCACATCATTTCCTTTCAATTAAGAAACATCACAGGAAGTGTAAGGTAGTAGTGAATACTCCCCCTGTTTGCAAATACACAAAAAGTCAGCTAACCAAATGTTAAATCAATAGTGTCACATGTAAAGAATGTTATAAGGCAAAAAATACCAATGACAATATAAATAAATCTTAACATAAATAACTGTTTAAGTTTCAAAAGTGGTGCTATAGAAATTCTATCATTAAGACCTGGAGGGGAGTATGCATTCAGTCTGATCTGCCACTTTAACTCAGTGTACTCCAAATATTCCTCAACAGGTCCGCCCCTTTGTCCCAAATCAACTTGTTCAAGAATAAAAAAACTAAAACTGTGATTACTTTGGTCATTAATATGCCTAAATAAAACATTCTTCATATTTTTCTGCTTGATGTCATATAAATGTTGGTAGACTCTAAGTCTAAAAGCATTTTTTGTTTTCCCCACATAATAACCTTGGCAGTTTTTACATACTGCAATATAAACAATCCCCTTAGTATAGCAAAACATTTTCTTTTTATTAGTAATGGATCCAAGATTCTTAAGATTAAATTTGTCTGTATCCATCATGAAAGGGCACTGGGGACATCTACCACATTTATATGTGCCACCTCTAGTGAAATTAGGTTTGCCTTTTTCAAGTAGTCCTTTTATTGATGTACTCTTTTTATAAACTATATTGGGTCTCTTACCTATCTTGTCCAAGACCCCAATGTCATTATCAAAAACCTTCCAATATTTATGTATTATGTATTTGATTTCTTCAAAATCTGCAGAATATGTGAGTGTCAATGCATGTGTAAAAATAGTATTATTGTGCCTCACATTATTGTGGCCATCCCTATTGCCCAATAGGGCTCTAAAGTGTCCACTGGTCCTCTTATTTATAACTTCCTGAATGATGTTTGATAGAAAAGGCTCTGGATAACCTCTTCTCTGAAACATATTGGACAAATTGTCACATTCCTTGGTAAAGTCATAAATGTCAGACACCATCCTGGCCAATCTAACACATTGGCCCTTGACCAGGGCCTTCTTCTGGTGCAAAGGATGTGCACTAGTAAAATGTAATAATGTGTTAGAATAAAGACTATCATGACCAATGATCCTGTCTAACTTGTTGTTTTATCATTTTTTAACTGTGACTTTATGTGTATTTGTACTTCATTTTGATCATTGGATTGAGTAAAGAATTTTTTCATTATTCGGGCTCCATCTCGTTGGATACCACCCTGCCTCTGCTGTTCATTCTAGTTTTTATTCTGCTTACTGAGTTTCTTAAAAGAATGCATAACAGAGGGCATATATTGCTGCTAGTTAAGACATATGACGGTCAAACAGCTGAATTTGCACCACAAGTTGTTGATGATATCTTAGATAGTCCTACACTTACTGGTTTAGTGTGCTGGAAAAGGCATATCATATTAAACTTTTTTTCCACAACCTGCACCACTTATGCATGCTCACAGATGAGTTTCAGTTACACTCAAGAATAAAACTGAGCAGGAGTTCAAGCACATTGGAATGAGTGAGAATAATAGTTAACTAAACAGAACTGAGTACATAGGTAAGCAACATGGCAGCAGTTATGAACTAGGAGGAGACGAGAATATGGGCAGACTCAACATTTACATATTTCAATCAAAAGAGAAAATTACCATCTTCAAACAATGGAAGTGGTTGCTCCTATGCCTAATGATAAGTTTTTCTTTGTGCTTCTTGTCTGTGCTAAAACGATTAGACTAGATGAAACTAGCTTAATGCTTTTGTGCCTTTACCGCTCCTTTAGCAGTATTAAGACTGTATTTTGAAAACTCTTTTACTACATCAAAGAACAGTGGTAGAAATAACTGAAGGGCTAGAAATGGGGATACCAGTATAAGGGAGGATTTCCTTGTGAGCAGTTGTTCTAAGCACCTGTACAATCAGCACTGAGTATGGCAAAATGTCTAGCAACTGCACAGAGGTTAAGTATCAACCCTATGTCACAAACTCTCAGGTATATGGTATGTACTTTGACTGCTGATCATCTCAAACCTGAATCAGATAAAATCAGAGTTTGTGCAGATAAGCAGAAGCCTCATGGTAAGCCATCTTTTATAAGATTTCCTGTTATATTGAAATATCTTCCTATGATCACTCCAGACTTTCTACATATAATGAAATTCAGTTGTCTCAGAGTGTTATAGGCAACCACAGTGGTGCAGTGGTTAATGTTGCCACCTCACAGCAAGAAGTTCTCCAGTTTGATCCTCGGCTGGGGTGCCTTCCGTGTGGAGTCTGCATGTCCTCCCTGTGGTTGTGTGTGTTTCCTCTGGGTGTTCTGGTTTCCTCCCACATCTCAAAGACATACTGTAGGTGGATTGAACACTCTAAATTGGCCCTAGGCATGGGTGCATGCGTGTGTGTGCCTTCTGTGGAAGGTTGGGCACCAGGCTGGCAACTCGACACTGTAAAACTCCACTGCCAATCATGAGAGGACAGGTGATCTGCTGTGGTGACCCCTAATTGGGAAAAGCCGAACGAAGAAGAAGTTGTCTCAGAGTGTTAATGTTTGTGTTATAGATCATGTGGTACAGAGTTTGAGTCCCTCAGCCCTCATTTGACTACAGTCTGACTCTTTGCAGGTCACTTAACTAGATATTGCTCCCAAGTTACCCCTGAAAAAGAACTGTGAGCATCCAGTGAGTCTACTGGTTTAATACATGGATATTATTATTATTATTATTATTATTATTATTATTATTATTATTATTATTATTATTATTATTTTTTAGGGAACTACTGAAGCATAATGTTAATTGCTTTTGTCAACAGTAGAAGACAGAGGCTTTGAAATGCTTAAAATGTTAAATACTGGAGCTCCTACATTCAGTTGTTACAATGTCAGACAACCTCTTATTCTTCAAATAAATGCTAGTCAAAAAGTTCTAGGTGCAATTCTACTGTAAGAAGGAAGACCAACTGCTTGTAGGTCAACTGTTTTGAGTGATTCTCAGAAATGCTATGCTCAGATTGAAAAAGAAGTCCTGGACATAGGCTTTGATTGTCAGAAATTCCCTAACTATATCAATGGCAAAGTCACTGTCTTATCGGATCACATGCCCCTTTAAAATGTATACAAGAAACATCTTTATATAGTTCCGGCAAGGCTGCAGACAGAGTTACTGTCTTTGCAAAAATAGGATGTGAAAGTTCATTGCAGATTAGGAAGACTAATGCATATAGCTGATAGCCTGAATACTGCTTACCTACAAGAATGTAAGGAAGATTTAATAGACAAAGCTATGGATGTTCTTTGGAGTGTTTCTCTACTGCTGATGTTCACAAAGAAGTTTATGGACACTGCATAAAATAAGATTTTGAACTATGGCTGCTATGAGATGCAATACTGAATAGGCCACAGTGCAATGAATCATATATTTATCACTTCATCAAAGTAGTTGCATTTACTTGTTATAGCAAGATAAATACTCTTATCATTTTAAAGATGGTGATTTGTTATTCCTGTTCAGCTACATGAAGCAACATAAAGTAAAACATGAGTCACATTTAGGAATCACTAAGTATAAAGATAGAAAAACAGAAAACATGGGTGATAATCCTTAACTTTGTGCAGTGAGCCTCAGGTGGGTAAATCACTAAACAGTAATATTAATAAAAACACCGCTTGGATGACCTGAAGAGAAAGTTAAGCACTTTCCTTTACAAAACTATTTGCAAGAATTGTAGATTTCAGGTCAATGTTCATGCCAGAGTAACAGTGTATATTAACTGTATTTCTTAATTAAATAGTACTAAGCTCAAGTTGCAATCCGGCAGTTTCAGTACAAAGTAACATTTCACCCCAAACTCAAAGGTGTGATGCATTTCATAGTAGATTGTGATATGGAAGGGTATAAGGGACAGTCTAAAGGGGGGTGGGGGTGGGTGGGTTGGTGTGGGAGATAAGCAAGTAATAGTATATGTCATGAGAACTGATTTTGGGATATGCAATCTGATAGAAATAAATATGTGGATTGGTTGGGGTGTGGAGGCTATGCTTTTTCTCCTTGGTACTGGGCTTCATCAGATTAAGTGGAAAAGAGGGTGGGCCCTCGTGGAGGTTGCAAAAAATGTGTAGGTCTGTGTGGAGGGTATAGTCATATCCATGGCTAATAAGTGAGGGTATGCAATCTGTGTTAAACTGAATTAAAATCAATGTAATAAAAGAGGATAACAAAAATCTGCAAACCCTTTCAAAATGTGTAAACCATAGCAGCATATATACATTAATAAATGTAAAGTCCAATAATCCAATAGGAGGGTAGGGAATGGAATATTAATGGATATTTAGTGAGGCAAGGTATAAGAAAAAAACAGTGCATAATGTACAAGGAAGAAAGTTGTTAAGGAGTAAACTATAGAAAACATTAGGTCAACTTGGAGGTTCAGTGTGGCCAAGGTACTAGAATTACACAGCAGAAATCAGTCTCATAAAGTAGATGAGAAAATTAGAGTGGTCATAAGAATATGGAGGGGAGAGAAACAAGAGTGAGCACTTAACCATATTTCTCCTGAACACCTGACAGATTAAGCAGTGTCTGCGGGGATGCCTTCAGTGGAAGCAAGAGTGTCATTTGGGCAGTAGTACATGGCCCAGGATAACAATTCTATGAAAATCCTGGAAAAGAAGTAAGAATAATCCTGCAAATATCAATAAATACTTGACAAGTGCTCCAAGTGTCTAGAGTTCCTGGGTAGAACTGATTGTGTTACTCCTGTTTCCCCATAATATGTCACTGCACAGTACCAGGAGAATCTGAGATGGGAATTCACCCATCAGATCTGTATATGTTATGATGCAATAGTCCAACTAAGCCTCAGCTGTCTGTTAGACAGTTGTCCTGATGGATGTGTTCTTATGGGAAGGCCTTTGTTAGTTCCAGGTGAATGGCTAGTATTAGTCCTAATATTTCAGAGACCTATGGTGGAGGAGACTTTTGATGGGGTGGTCACATGCATTTAATCTAATCTGTCACTGAAGATCTTTGTGTTAAAGTAGGCCCTCCAGATACCCTATCTTAAGGACAGTGGGGATGCTATCCAGTACATGAAATGTGAAGTTTTTGAAGTTGGGGCATATTTGTGGCTGTCTTTAGAGTGATTTGTTGTTTGCTTTTTGCTAAGATGGTATACATATTCTGAGAATCTTTATTGCAGGGTTTTGGTTGCTTTTTCAATGTAGAAGGCTGAACAACTCATACATTTTGACAGATAAACCACAAAGGTGGTCGGTCCAGTAGGCAGTGTCATCTTGAGAGCTGCATTCTCCTCATAATGTTGCTGTAGTACCAGTTTGAGATGGTAATAAGTTGGTACTGTCTGCAGCTGCCACAAGTATATGTGCCAGGTGGAAGAAGGAATTTATGTTTTGGCCTTATCATCTGGATGTTCAAGTCTTGATTTGAGGTCTCTGGCTCTCTTGGTGAAAAGTGGTTCTGTTTCCAAAATACCACTTCCTGACCTGTTACCTGAGATAATCTTCCATTTGTTACAAATCATAGTTTGAATTACTTTTCCATTTGTAGTGTAGGTTACAGCCATCCTTTTATTTTTGATGGATTCTGTTGGTTTTGATAGCACTCATTGCTGTAAACCTCTCTCGCTCTCTCTCTCTCTCTCTTTCTCTCTCTCTGGGGTGTCCAGGGCTTCCTGTTTTTTAGATGCCTTTGTGCTGAGAATATAGTTGCAATTGAGTTCAATCTTGTGGAGTCTGTAGTCTATTTCTAGAAAGTCCATGATCAAATTAACTAGATTCTAAGATAGGTTGCTGAATTCTGTGATGAATCTGGCTAATCTCAGAGCCTGAGATGTGACTATGTTTCTTTTGGTGAGTGATGGGTACATGCTTGTAGAATGCAGGCCCTGGTTCACTTTGGTGGGGATTAGATTAGATGTCAGTGAAGAGTCTTGTATGCTTAAATTTTTTTTAAACTTGTATGCCCAGAAATGCTACCCAGTGGTGGTCTGGGTGGATAGGGAATGTCAAGAAATTTGATGATCTTTCAATACATGTAATGAACTTACTTAGCCCATCTAGTGTTGGTTCCCATGTAATGAAACTATTAATAAAATGAAGGTAGCAGGTTATAGCCCTTTTTGAATTCAGAATTGTGTACAGTTTGGGGTTTCCACCAACCTACCACAGTATGGTTAAGCTAGGGGCCATGGCTAACCCCACTGCAACGTCCTTATTTGGTTTGCAGTACTTCCTTCACAATTTAAAGTGGTTTGGGTTGAGAACCAAATTTAGGATTATGCATTGCATGCTAATCTCTTCTTCTTGTAAGTTCTCCAGCTTCCCAGTGAAGGTTTTCCATGGCATTAATACAGAAGTCAGGCGGTAGCACTGTGTACAATGCATCTGCATTGATAGTGACCGTTATGCCATTGGCGCTGACATTCATCCTGTTACATAGACAGGATCATTGGTCATGATAGTCTTTATTGGCCAACAGTGTAAACAGACTGAACAAATTGTGCAATGATGTATGTAATATACTCAAAGATCAAAATCAAAAGGATGAAATAATACTACATGAAATTCCAAAACTTCCTTAAATAATGGGTAAAGTTTTTCCAGGGCAAAGATACACATTATATTCTATGTGCATTAGTACTCTAAAATATCCAGAAGCTACACAGTTAAATGAAACCAAAAGTTTTAATGTTTTTACAGTACCGGTCTGTTTTCTTAAGACATGGTATTCTTGATGAGTAATATCAGATTAGCAGTCCACATTCTGTGACTCAAGAATTTTATATTTTTGCAGCACAGGTAGAATTCATTCATACTAGCTTGAGTCCCACGTATCCAGAGGATAATGTATAACAGGAATGAATGGTGCATATAAAAATCTCATTATGAGATGTGAGGCTTCAGGAAATACAGACTGTTATTTGTTAATAACTGAGAAAAGAACAGTGTCATTACAGTCTGTAGACTAGTGATGGCACAGTTGTTATTGGATGGATGCCTAAATTATGTACGTCATATGCCTCATTAGTACGTAATAATACAAGTAGTGTAGGATTTCTGCAAGTGCATTAATATACACACAAATTCTTCTGTAACAAATCAGCCATGAAGCTTCCTATGTTTCAAAAAGGAGAAAGACTAAGCATAAAGATCAAACAAAATTATTAAGTATTGTATTGTGATATTAGTTGCACAAAGCCAAGATCATTCTTGATAGAAATCCTGACCATCAAATCCCACAAAAAAGGATGTATTTTTTGAGCTGTCAGCTCCAACTGATAATTGTTAATCTGTTTCAACAATTAACAAATGTCTGTCAGAGCTCAGAAATGCAATTTTTTTTACAGTTTTCTCAAAGTAGAAAAATGTATAACATGCTGAAAGCAAATTAATTGTAAAGGTCTTGCTTTGCTATAAGTCTCATCCAAGACTGATCCTGATGTTGGTGTGTCAGATGTAGACAGTCAAAATACAGAGTGAATCAGCATCAGAAAACGCATATTCTTGACATGGACATTTAATTAAAAAAGCATATGTACTGATTGCACATCATCTGTAAATGCTAATGAGTGTCTGTTCCTATCAGTTTAAAATGTGTTACATGCACTGCTTTATTATACAACACAAAAAATGGGTACATATATAACAACAAGAACACTGGAGTTCTGATGTTATTTTCACATTTAACTTTTGCCAATATTTTTGCAGGTTAAAAATACTTCATAGCTGACAGTCTTGTAGATGTAACCAGTGCTGAACAGAATGTAAAAACATAGCTTTCTAAGGTTTGGAAACAGATTTAGCTAGCTATTCTGCTGCCCAGTGCCTTCCCCTGAGCTTGTTCCTCCCTTAACTTTAAGTTGTGTCTCAAAATAAAAAATACTCAGACAAGCTCTTATTTCATTTTAAACTGTAGCAAACTGCTTGCTATATTTGTAGCAAGCAGCTGCTACAGTTTATGCCACACATAAAGCACTAAAATGTTTCAGTTCTGACTGCAAAATACAAAAGACAAGCACAGCAGCACTTCAGTTATAACTGCAAATGCAACACTGACATTCAATACCAGTAACACAGTGATGATCAGTCAGTATCTACAGACTGTGCCCCCTAACACTTTGCACCCAGAGCAGCTGTTCCTTTTTTCCCACCATAGCTCACCTCTGTGTGGGAATTGTATTGCCTCCTGTGAGCTGTCCGTATGGACTGTTTATCGTACAGTGAGGTTAGTTAATAACTTTAGCTTATTGACTGATAGATTCTTATACCAGGCAGACAGTTTAGCAACAAGACATAGCCTAGCCAAGCACCCTAGGGAGTATCACTTTTAGGTTTACCTCCCTTCTGTTTAGGGCCATACTTCTAATCCTTGGGGTAAATTTATGGGTACATTTCTAAGGTACATAACTTTCTGAAGGAAATTTGGCCAACTGTGAATAATATTAAACTGTTATACTTAAAACCACTTTCTGCAAACTGTGACCTTGCTCTTTTCTCCAAAGTTATATGACCATGGAGATTATATATATATAAAACACACATACACACACAAACATACACACACACACACATATATATATATATATATATATATATATATATATATATATATATAGCTAGTGTGCGGGGAGTGCCTTCTGTGTGGAGTCTGCATGTCCTCCTCGCGGGTCGAGTGGCATTCCAAAAGACATGCATGAATGGGCGTGCCTTTGCTGAAGGTTGGGCATCGAGCTGGCAACTTGACACTATGAAAATCTACTGCCAATCATTAGCAGATCAGAGTTCCACTGTGGCAACCCCTAACCGGGAAAAGCCGAAAGACAACAACATATATATGGAGCACCTACAAAACATCGACAGCCCAAAACACCATCACCCATATGGCCGATGCCATATGATCAACACTCATAATATCCACAGCTCCAGAACTGCACAAAAAAGGAAAATAAAATTTTCTTTTTTGTGCTATCTGGGGCTATACCTCACTGCACCCCCCCACACACCCCCATACCTTTACTATGCCAACTCCGAGATCGCACTACAGTGCAAGAATGGAAATTTTTCCATTCTGCACTATTGGGAGATAGCATTTCCCCATTGTCGATATTGTGAGTGTTGACCATATGGATGTCGGCGTTGTGAGCTGTCAGCATTCTGTATGGGACTCATATATATATATATATATATATATATATATATATAGATAGATAGATACACACACACACACACACACATCTATATATATATATATATATATATATATATATATATATATATATATATATATATATATATATAGATAGATAGATAGATATATATATATATATACATATAGATATAGATAAGATAGGATTCCTTTAGTCAAAACACAAACCAGAAAAACCATAGGAAGACTGAACAAACCCAAGGAAAATCTAGTTAGACAATAGCGACTTACAAAAGAACCTTGAATCTAATGTTATACCTAAAGGTTTACATTTTTTGGAGAATTCCCAATGGTGTAACTGCACACACTGGTTATTACAAAGATTTAGTAGAAGTTTTTGATAGAGCTGGTTCTGAGTTTCTCCAAGTCATTATTAAAGATAACATTATGATAGAGCAGCTCTCTGATGAACTTGATTCGTTGAACTGCTCTGTTACGAGTGATTTTTGTTCGAACACTATTCTAGTAACTATAATGACATGTTAAATTAGGTTAACCATTCATGTCAACAAATTTATGAAAGAAAACTTTCCAAGTTCAGAAGAGACTTAGAATGTTACCAAAGACAGGAGGCTTATCCAAGACCATTAATTGGTAGTGGTGTTCATTTTTCAACACTGCACCAGAATAGTAATGGGGCACAGATGAATAATTTGGCTACCTCCTCCTAAGTGATTGAGTTAAACCCTTTAGTATTAAAATGGTCGAAAAGGGTTTGGATCAGACAATGGCAAGAGAACATCCAATAGGACAGCAGCTACTACATAGAGAGAGAAGCCAGACCCAAACAAGGTTATGGAACGAAAACAGTTTCAGGAATTGACTTATGTTAGAGCTGTTGACAATGTTAGTATTATTAAGAATTCCTTAGGTGATTTAAGTGTCTGTAATTTTTCTAATAGGAACATTAATATTGGTCATGGAAATGTTCTATCAAAAGGCCTGTCCTTTGTTCCTATTAGAAGGGCTGATGTTGTTAAAACATTAATTGATGTCAAATTGTTCACACAAACATTGAATTTGGCTCTTTGGTTCCTGGTGAGTGTGTAAGCTTAAAAGAAACAGTTGTTTCAACTCACCCTTAAATAAACATAAAACTACTGTTCAATCTCAGCCTTACTACAGGATATGTACCCAAAGAGTGGCATACAGCAACAGTGGTCCCTCACCACAAAGGTGGTGCCTCAATGGATCCTGGAAACTATCGCCCCATAAGCCTGACTAGCTTGGTCTGCAAAGCTATGGAAAGGATCATCATGGACCTCATAAATAAAGATATTGGGGACCTACAGACACTGGATTCTACCCAGTTCGGCTTTGTTAAGGGCAGATCCTGCCTCTTAAACCTGGTCGATTTCTTTGAAACAGTCACCAAGGCCATTGACGAGGGGAAGGTGGTCCACACAGCCTACCTGGACCTCGCAAAAGCCTTCGATACAATACCCCACTCGGGCATTATAGATAAGTTCACCAGCTTAAATATAAACCCCTATGTCACTAGATGGGTTGCAAACTGGCTCAAGGACAGAACCCACATGGTTAGAATTGCTGGAGCCATGTCAGACTCCAAACCAGTTACAAGTGACGTCCCACAAGGCTCAGTCCTGAGACCTCTCTTGTTCGGTATATATTTCTCGGAGGTACAGGCCAACACGGAAGGACTGTGGCTGACCAAGTTCACAGATGACTGCAAACTAGGCGCCATAACTGACTCTCCAGCCGACACAAGCATCCTACAAAAGGGCCTCATAGAAACAGACAACTGATGCCAGAGCCATGGCCTCAAGCTAAACGCCAAAAAGTGTATAGTCATCCCCTTTGGCAAAAACAAAGTGCCCACAAATTACCACATAAGTGGTGATCCATTAAGTACAGAAGAAGTAATTAGGGACCTAGGGACCCAAGTTGATAGCAGTCTCTCATTTAAAAACCACATGGCCAAAGTGGTTAGAAAAACATTTTATATAGCCCACCTAATCATGAAGGGATTCACATCTAGATCAGGGGAGGTCATCGTGCCTCTTTACTCATCCCTCATCAGGCTTATAATTGAGTACAATGCCCCTTTTGGGATGTACCTTACCAAACACCTGCAGCAACTGGAAAGACCCCAAAAGTACCTCACCAAGAGGACCAAAGGGCTCAAACAGATGCCATATGCTGCCCGGTTAAAGAAACTCCAGCTCTACTCAGTGGCATACCACCTGCTCAGAGGCGATCTGTGCCTGACGTATAAAGCCATGTCCAACCCGGAATTAATGGACATGCTGCACCTCAGAAAATCCAAATCCCATCGAGCTACGTGCTCGAGAGACTTGAACCTCAGCACTGAAATAAATAGGACATGCTGGAGGGACAGATTCATAACTCAGAGGCTCCCTTCACTCTGGAATAAAATCCCAGTCCAGGTTAGGCAGAGTCCCTCATTGACTCTATTCAAGAGGAAGCTTGATGAGTGGATGGGAGATCGTAGGTTTACCCTGGGTATCACTTCTGTGTCACTGTTAGACAGAGCACAGTATACTTACCTCGAAAAAGGGCATAGCAAAATTCATTTAAAATGGGTGGCGAAAGCCAAACACACTCTGGCCAGGCTTATAAATGCCCTAGGGCAGATAGCCTAGTATGAACCCATGAACCTATGAACCTATGTGTATGAAAAAAAATGTAGAAACAGAAATAAGAAATGTGTTGAAGAAACCTTGTAACAACTGTTTTTACAATCTTAGTAGAGAAGAAAAAGCTGCTTTTTAAGACATTTCTGATGATTCTAATTTAAGAATAATGAAACCTGACAAAGGATGAGGGGTGGTGATAATGGAAAAAGAACAATGTAGAAGAAATATGCTAACGTTACTAAGTGGTGATGGCTATGTGCTGGTTAGTAAAAATGAGATTGTAACTGCCTATAGAAAAACTGATGTTATAGTTTATGATATGCTTATGCAGGGGCAGTTGAATTAAAAAGAATTTAATTATATACAGAATGATACTCCAACAGTACCTATTATTTTTTGCTTGCCGAAAATATACAAGTATATTAATACATCCCTCGTCAGGCCAATTGTTGACAGCAGTAGATCAAAAATTTACCTCATTGCTAAGTTTATTGACAACATGTTGTAAGCAAGTGTGAACAGTATTCCACAAATCTGCAGGGATTCCTGGAACTTTCTGGCTAAAATAAATTAAAAATTTCTTCCCAATGGACACTTTTGAAATAATGATGTTATAAACTTATTTTCTGTAATCGCACAGGATGAAGGCCCAGCATGGTTTATTGATATACTAGGCCATATAGGAATACAAATTATTAATGATAACATTAATACGCTCACCCGTCTAATGGAGTTAGTTCTTAAAAACAATTGTATAATGTCTGATGATGTTTATAACAAACAAAGCACGGGTGTGGCAATGGGTGCTGCCTGTGCCTCGAGCTTTGCAAATTTAGTTATGTCAAACTGGGAGAAAGCATTTTTGTTTGCCAGTCAATTCTGTAACTGTTGGAGTTTTTATTTCTGCTACCTGGATGACATCTTTATTTTATGGCAAGATACTGAGTCTAAGTTAACAGACTTTTTAGATTATATTAATAACACTTGTGAATTCTTAAAGTTGACTTGGCATTTTGATTTTGACAAGGTCAATTATTTAGATGTACAACTGATTAAACATTTAGTCAGTGAACAATATGAATCCAATGTGTTTAGAAAAAATACTTTTTCAAATATGTATTTGCATTTCCAAGTTGGCACACCTTGGCACAGTAGAAAGCTGTTGTCAAGGGGCAGATGGTTCATCTTGCAAGGATGATTTCAGATGATGTTACTTTTATATCACAAACTGAATTTTTAACTGACGTGTTTATAACGTGGTTACCCCATTGACTTCTTCAAATCAGACGTATGTGCTAAAAGACACAATGTTTTTTTATAAACCTATTTTATCTCATTCTGCCTCTTTGCAGTTAGTACAAAATGATCAAGTCAAAGTCAGAGTAAACTTTATTGTCGATCAGATATACACAGCAATGCAAGCTGAACAAAATTATGTTGCTTTGGTCCCAGATCAAGACATAACAATGAACACATAGTTTGAGTTACAGTAAGACTAATGCACATACAATAATACGCAATATATTAACCGCACTATAAATTACCACAATTGGGCAGGAAGACATTAGACAAAATTATACTAGTAGATATTGCAAAGACTATGACCTCACACTGTGATTGCTTAGATATTGCATTTCATCAGTTGTAGTATGATATATTCTGATGTTCATATTGCACATGTATGGCGTGGTGACTAACTCCTGACTATTGTACATTCAGGAAGTAATAACATAAGAAATCAGGCTAACTGTACCAGTTATTGAAACAATTTGCCAGAGTGATTACTATAGATGATACTTCACAGCAAGTGACATATTGATCTGATTATTCACTGTCATGCCTGGCATTCAAGTTCAACAGCCTTATGTGTTCAGTCTAGATGTTTTACAGTGTAAGCTGTGACACTGCCTGCCCAAGGAAAGGCAGAAGTACATGCCATGGGCAGGGTGAGTGGGATTATTGATTATCTTCCTAGCGCTTCCCACGCACTGAGTCTCATGCAGATCATCCATGGATGGGAGTGGGGAACAAATTACTTTTTCTGCTGTCCTCACTACCCTTAGGAGAACTTTGCGGTCAGATGCTTTGCAGTTACCATACCAAACTATGATGTTATTTGAGAAGATGCTCTCGATGGTTCCCCTGTAGAAGGCTTTGAGGATGGACTGAGAAAGGTTTGCCTTCCTCAGTTTTCGTGAAAAGTGCAGATGTTGTTGTGCCTTCACTGTGTGGCTAATATGAGTTGACCAGGATAGGTCATTTGAGATGTGCATCCCCAGGAACTTAGTGTTTTTGACTCTTTCCACTGTCACCCTCTTAATTTCCAGAGGTTGCTATATCTCCTGCATCCCCCCAAAGTCCACTTTTAATTTTTTTTTTTTTGCTTACATTTCAGGCTAGACTGCTGTTGTCACACCAGCCTATCATATGCTCCTCTTCATCCCTGTAGGCTGTTTTCTCATCATTTCTGACAAGATCTACGACAGTGGTATCATCCACAAACTTGATAATTTTGTTGGATTCATGCCTAGCCACGCAGTCGTGCATCAACAAGGTGAACAGCAAAGGATTCAGGACACAGCCCTGAGGGACACCCATGCTCAGTGTATTACTGATTGAACTGTTATTTCCCACACATACTTTTTGGTGGTCTGTTGATGAGAAAGTCCAGTACCCAGTTACATAGGGGAAAAAATAGGGACAAAAACATGGTGATGCCCTGTGTGGCAGTGACTGGTATGGATCCCTACAGAAAATGCACTATTTGTCTTGTTTTTCATCATAAACAACAGGGGAAAAAAACAGATTTAAGTGCAAGAAATGAAGGTATGATTAACTACAATGCTGAGAATCTTCTGGAAATCTGATCTCATATCTCACCGTGCTGCATGCTTAATGAACTGCTAGCAGAGATGCCTGTAAACTCAAACACACTCCAGGAACTCCTGCAGCTTGGAATTTTACTGGAACATGGTAAAAACTGCAGAAACCTGTCAAATCTGTCTAACCACAATCAGGCATGGGAGGTATATTAAAAGATGTGAAAGATCCAGAAAGAGAGGCTCTTGAGCAGGAATTAAGGCCAGACGAAAAGAAATCCACACAAGCCTGCACTTTCTTCCATGCTGCTGGTAAATGTATGCTCACTGGTGAGCAAAATGGACTACTTAAGGATGAATCCTACCACGCAATCTAAGGTGAGGAATAGTTGTTTACTTGTGTTCACTGAAGTTTAGTTGAACTCCAATATAAATGATAGTACAAAATATGTGGAGGGGATGTCATTATTTCGTGCTGACAGAAATCAGTCTCTCTATGGTAAATCTCATGGTGGGGGTGCTTGTGTGTATATCAACAACAGCTGGTGTACAATCTGTGAAATAATTGCCTCTTACTGCTCAGAGAACATTGAGCTCATGTCACTAAAATGCAGACCCTTCTACTTGCCTAGGGAGTTCAATGAGGTGAGCATAACAGCTGTTTACATCCCTCCTAGTGCTAATACCAATGCAGCATTGAACATTCTGTATCTTATAGGTTCATAGGTTCATAGGTTCATACTAGGCTATCTGCCCAAGGGCATTTATAAGCCTAGCCCATAGTTATGTGGCTTTCGCCACCCCTTTAGCTGGAATAAAAACTATGCCTATCATTTTGCTGTGCCTCTGTCAAGCAGTGACACTGAAGTAATCCCTGGGGTATATCTGCAATCTCCCATCCATTGGTCAAGATTCCTATTGAACAAGGCCAGAGAGGTGCTCTGCCTCACATGTACCGGGATTTTGTTCCACAGCATAGGGAGTCTCTGGGTGATGAATCTGTCCCTCCAGCACGTTCTATTTATAACCGTGTCAAGGTTTAAGTATCCCGCCCTTGTGGTTCTGAGGGATCTAGATTTTTTGAGGTGAAGCATATTCATCAAATCTGGGTTTGACATGGCCTTATATGTCAGGCACAGGTCACCTCTGAGCAAGCGGTATGAGACTGAATAGAGCTGGAGTTCTTTCAGTCGGGCAGCATAAGACATATTTTTGAGACCCTTTATCCTTTTGGTGAGGAACTTTTGGGGCCTTTCAAGCTGCAGCAGGTGTCTGGTCAGATACATTCGAACGGGCATTGTACTCAATCATAGGTCTAATGAGTGATGAGTACAGGGGACGATGACCTCCCTTGATCTAGATGTGAATCCCTTCATGATCAGGTGGGTGATATAGAAGGTTTTCCTAACTACTTTAGCAACATGAGTGTCAAACGAAAGGCTACTGTCAACCTGGGTCCCCAGATCTCTGATGACTTTTTCTGTGCTCAGTGGATTGCCACCTATATGGTAGCTAGGGGTAACCTTGTTTTTCCCGAAGGGTATGACTATGCATTTTTGGCGTTTAACTTCAGGCCATGGCTCTGGCACCAGTTATCCATTTCTGTGAGGCCCTTCTGGAGGATATCTGTGTCAGATGTGTTTTCGACTATGGCCCAGTTTGCAGTCATCTGCAAACTTTGTCAGCCATAACCCTCCTGTGTTTGCTTGTACTTCAGAAAAGTAGATGCCGAACAAGAGTGGACCCAGGACTGAGCCCTGTGGGACACCACTTGTGACAGGCTTTGAGTCTGACATGGCTCCAGCAACTCTGACCCTGTGGGTTCTGTCACTTAGCCAGTTTGCAACCCATCTTGTGATGTATGGGTTTACATTCAAGCTGATGAGTTTTTCGATGATACCTGAGTGGGGTATTGTGTCAAGGCCTTTGCCAGGTCGAGGTAGGCTGTATGGACTGCCTTTCCCTCATCAATGGCCTTGGTGACTGTCTCGAAAAAGTCAACCAAGTTTAAGAGGCAGGATCTGCCTTTGACAAAGCCAAACTGGGTTGGATCCAAAGTCTGCAAGTTCCCTATGTCTTTATTTATGAGTTCCATTATGATCCTCTCCATGGCTTTGCAGATAAGGCTTGTCAAGCTAATGGGGTGGTAATTTCCAGGGTCTGTGGAGGCACCGCCCTTATGAAGTGGGACCACAGTCACCGTCGCCACTCCTTGGGTACGTATCCTGAGGTGAGGCTAAGATTAAACAGCTGTCCTAACTGTGGGTTTAATTCCTCGTTGAGTTCATGAAGCACACAGCCGGGGACACCATCCGTCCCATGGATGCTGTGTTTTTGCCTTAGTGAGGGCAGTTCTCACCTGGGCGTTGGAGATGTTTGGGGCTACAATCCTCTGGAATAGATATCTCTCCTTTTGAAGGGGGGGAAGTTTGCACTGAACCTGTCAGCCAGTATGTTGGCAATGTGTGTAGGTTCAGTAATTTTCACATAATTTTGAACTAATTATGAGCATATCTGGGAGTTTCCTCCTAGGTTTCTAACATAGCTAAAGAAGACCTTATGATTCTCTTTAGAGTCCTTGGCGATTTTTCTCTCAAAATTTGCCTTGGATGATTTTATGAGAGCTCTTAGTTTTTTACTTATAATGATCAAAAGTGTCTTACCTTTCAAGGATTTTGCTCTATCTTGTAGTAGCTTCCTCCTTTTGTTGTAGAGCTTGTTTATGGCTGGGGTCCACCAGACTGGACGCTTGCCTTTGGTACAGAGAGTCTTAGTTTTGTTTGGGATTGCCTGATCCATGCAGTCCTGTAGGTGCTGGTAGAAGGCATTTGTAAGTGATTCAGCGGTTTGAGTAATGTTTACCACTGGCTCAGGGGCCTTAAAGGAGACCACACTAGTTTTTAGAAGTGTGAAATTGGCTTTTGAGAAGTTTTTCACTGTGGTCTATTTTGTTTCATGTGGGGCGGGATGAGGACCTCCAGCGAGATTAGTTTATGATCTGATCTCACCAGTGAGGGGTATACTTCCGGTGTTGAACATTTTGATCCCATGTTCGTGATGATGAGATCAAGTATGTTTTCTCCTCTTGTGGGGATGGTGACTAGTTGTTCCATGGCATTTGAGTTTATGAACTCCAGGAATCTTTGGGTTAGAGTGTTCGGGCTTGAGTAGTGTTCCCAGTCTATATTAGGGTAGTTGAAGTCACCTAGTATGATGGTGTTTGGAGATACATTTATCCTCCAATGTTTTCAGGAAGGCCATGTGAGGTTCCTGAGTTTGAGAGGGTGGCCTGTAACATGCTACAAATTGCAGAGCAGTCTTGCCTATGGTTAATTGCACCTGGATGGTCTCTGATGCATCGTGCGTTGCCACCAACCTTGAGGTGTGGGTGTCCTTTATGAATATGGACACCCCCCCTCCTTTCTTGGTGTTGTCCGGATTTTGGGGCCGGAACGCATGATATGAGGTGAAACCTGTTAGTGCTGGGGTGCTCTCAGGAGCCTTGAACCAGGTTTCTGTCACAGCACAGACATCGATGTACTCCATATTGAGAAGGGCCTCAAGTGCGTGCATCTTGAGATTGAGACTTCTGGCATTGAGCAGCATTACCCTTAGTTTTTTCCCTTTTTGGTGTTCTAGGGTGGTAGGTTTAGAATTTGAGCCTTGCCTAAAAAAGGCACTATGGGGGTGGCAAGAGCCTTTGCCAATATCCGGAAGCCCAGGGGTGACAGGTGCAAGCCGTCCCTTGCGAAGCAGCGTGGCTTGTCCAGCATGTCATCCCAGGCAGACAGACATTGGATCCCCTTTGAATGACACCAGAATTTAAGCCAATTATTAAAGCTGATCATCTTATCACTGTATTGTGGCATCATTCTAGGTGAAGGTAGGATACTGCTCAAGGTCAGGGTCATACCTGCCTGGGCTACATAATCAGAGAGCTCCTCGATGTCCCTTTTCATGTAGTCCAAGGAGGTACGTCTCAGGTCGTTGACACCAGTGTGGACAATGACTGAGTCGTACTTGTACCTGCTGTTGAGAGACCTGAGTGCTTGCGTTATGTGGCGGATTCTAGCGCCCGACAGGCAGCTTACTGTGACCTTCTCTTTACTCAGTCTGGTGAGCGGGACGTCAATGTGTCTGACTATGGAATCACCAATGACAAGTGTGTCTGGCATTTTGTTTGGCCTTAAGGGCTGTGACTGTTTGACACTCTGACTGTGTGGTCTATGTGTTGCATGTGTTGGGTCGTGAGGTGGTAGTTCTTTGGGTGTCTGCTTTGGTGGCCTCTGCTGTTTTGGTAAATTTTTGATCAGAGCCTCCGAGTATGTCTTTGTGTGAGTATGTGTATGATTTGAAGTTGTGATGGAACCATGTGTGACTGGGTATGTATTGTGTGTGGTTACCTTCTCCTCCTGTCTGGTCTTGCCAGTCCTATGTTGAGAGAGCTCAGCCTCCAGTTTGGTCATATAGTTGCATCTCTCGCATGTATTTGTGTTTTGTGGGAGAAGGAGAGGATTGTCTGTGTACATGAGGCAGTTGTAACATTGCCTCAATATTCCCAGGTTCACCAGTTGAGCTGGAGAGGACACTAGCAACTGATCCCTCGACATACTAGAAGTAGTAGATAAAGAGACTTTCAAAGGACTCCGGGGGAAGTGGGTTTTAGGCTGGTGGGGTACTATCTATAATAAGAGTGCTTTATCAAGGTGCAAGTACTGTAGGAGTACGTGCTAGGCTTTACAGATAGAGAATAGTCTACTTGGGAATCAAGTAGAGATGAACTTTTCAGTTATAGGATATGCTGGTTAGATCAGCAGTACAGCTCGAGGAAGGTAGTTTTAAGGGAAAATTGGAAGAGTGGAATTTAGATGGCCCAAATAGTTTAACCTTGTTTAACCGCTGCTCTTGTGTGCAACAGTGGTAACTCGCTAAATCAAGGCTACGCGTTTAGCGTGTTTTATAGCAGGGGGCTGAAGGGAGCTAGGAATTGGCCCAAAACGACCAATGGACTACTAGTTTCTGGCTGAAACTTCACCAAATCAGACAAAAGGCGCTCAGTGCTTCCCACTCCCACTGGTAAGCAAAGAAACTTCCCTCCTTCCTAATAAGGCAATGGATCAGTAACAGGAACTAAAAACAAAGCCCAGGGATCAGCAACTCTGAAACTGGACTACTCTAGGTTCAGTAAGGCGGGAAAACAAGAGATTTTTTTTGTTTTATTACAGAGACAAGGAAAAAACAGACAGTAAATGCTATAAATGCTGTAAATCGGCTAGCGCACTTTAGTGTGTAGCCTACAGAAACAATTTGCAACAATTAGTAACTTAAAGTGCAATAAACAGTGTAAAATGCAGAAATCACTTAAAGTAGCAATAAAACAGGCGAAATGCAGTCGCTAGCTTAAATAACAGTGGGAAAGCCACAAAAAATACTTATATCTGGTAGAAAGTCACTCTTTTAGCTCTCTGCTGCTTGGATCACTCTGCAGGCCACCACGAGGATCTGTGCTGAGTTGGTACAAGCTGGAAAACGTGTGTTTAGTGTGTTTTATAGCAGGGGGCTGAAAGGAGCTAGGAATTGGCCCAAAATGACCAATGGACTACTAGTTTCTGGCTGAAACTTCACCAAATCGGACAGAACGGCTGCTCAGTGCTTCCCACTCCCACTGGTAAGCAAAGAAACTTCCCTCCTCCCTAATAAGGCAATGGATCAGTAACAGGAACTAAAAACAAAGCCCAGGGATCAGCAACTCTGAAACTGGACTACTCTAGTTCAGTAAGGCGGAAAACAAGAGATTTTTTTTGTTTTATTACAGAGACAAGGAAAAAAACAGACAGTAAATGCTATAAATGCCGTAAATCAGCTAGCGCACTTTAGTGTGTAGCCTACAGAAACAATTTGCAACAATTAGTGCAATAAACAGTGTAAAATGCAGAAATCACTTAAAGTAGCAGTAAAACAGGCGAAATGCAGTCGCTAGCTTAAATAACAGTGGGAAAGCCACAAAAAATACTTATATCTGGTAGAAAGTCACTCTTTTAGCTCTCTGCTGCTTGGATCACTCTGCAGGCCACCACGAGGATCTGTGCTGAGTTGGTACAAGCTGGAAAACGCGTGTTTAGCGTGTTTTATAGCAGGGGGCTGAAAGTAGCTAGGAATTGGCCCAAAATGACCAATGGACTACTAGTTTCTGGCTGAAACTTCACCAAATCGGACAGAAAGGCTGCTCAGTGCTTCCCACTCCCACTGGTAAGCAAAGAAACTTCCCTCCTCCCTAATAAGGCAATGGATCAGTAACAGGAACTAAAAACAAAGCCCAGGGATCAGCAACTCTGAAACTGGACTACTCTAGTTCAGTAAGGCGGGAAAACAAGAGATTTTTTTGTTTTATTACAGAGACAAGGAAAAAAACAGACAGTAAATGCTATAAATGCTGTAAATCGGCTAGTGCACTTTAGTGTGTAGCCTACAGAAACAATTTGCAACAATTAGTAACTTAAAGTGCAATAAACAGTGTAAAATGCAGAAATCACTTAAAGTAGCAGTAAAACAGGCGAAATGCAGTCGCTAGCTTAATAACAGTGGGAAAGCCACAAAAAATACTTATATCTGGTAGAAAGTCACTCTTTTAGCTCTCTGCTGCTTGGATCACTCTGCAGGCCACCACGAGGATCTGTGCTGAGTTGGTACAAGCTGGAAAACGCGTGTTTAGTGTGTTTTATAGCAGGGGGCTGAAAGGAGCTAGGAATTGGCCCAAAATGACCTCCAAAATAAGAACCCTGAGTTTGCCCATATAATTGCAGGTGATTTCAGTTCAAGCTGACTTGAAATCTGTATTACCCCATTGCCATCAATATGTGAACTTTGGAACAAGAGGGGAGAACACTCTGCATTAGGCGAACACAAATGTAAACTGGCCTACAAAGCAGTTCCTTATCCACATCTGGGCAACTCAGACCATCTGGCTATCATGCTCCTTCTTGTGTACACACCACTGCTGAAAAGGGGCAACCCTACAACCAAACAAGTAAGGATATGGCCTGAGGGAGCAGTCTTGGCACTACAGGACAGCTTTGAATGTACGAACTGGTCGGTGTTTCGAGAGGCAGCTGTAAAGAACCACCATATTGACCTGGAGGAATGAGTCTGTAATGACCTATATTTCAAAATGTGTTGATGACATAACAGTCATCAAATGTATCACCATGTGTGCTAATCAGAAACCCTGGCTATCTGGCAAAATATATGAGCTTCTAAAGGCAAAAAATGCTGTATTTAAATGAAAACACAAGAATGCCCTAAGACAGGCCAGAGCAAAGGTATAAAGGAGGCTGAGAGTATCTACGTATGTAAAATTCAGGGGCACTTCTCTGACCAAAGTGAATGCAGACGTCTCTGGCAAGGCATACGAGCTGACTACAGGCTTGCATCCTCCCCATGTGATGACAACACAGAATTTATGAGCAAACTAAACACTTACTTCAGCAGATTTGATATGGACAACAGCACTGTGCCAAATAAGCTCCCTGTCGAACTTGGTGAGGAGGTGCTATGTTTAAGAACATCTGATGTTATGAGGACCCAGTGGCCAGTAAATCCAAGAACAGCAGCATATGATGCTATAATGACTGGAACTGTAATGGGGAAATTTAGCAGAACTTGTGTCATTACTCATACAGTTGATAGTAAGACCATAAAAGAATGTATGCTTAGAAACTGGAGTGTTTTCAGAATGGACAGTTCCCTCCTAGCCTGTCTGGGTGATAAGCCTTTGTTTGTTTTCTGGAGAGACAGTTGCTTTAAGCAGCTTCTTGAAAGGCCTGCTAACTTTAGCAAAGGGAGTTTTTTTTTCCA
Organism: Protopterus annectens; assembly: GCF_019279795.1. NCBI lineage: Eukaryota > Metazoa > Chordata > Ceratodontiformes > Protopteridae > Protopterus > Protopterus annectens. The sequence continues at coordinate 847,264,285 of NC_056725.1, forward strand.
CTTAAAAAGTTGCAGGTATGTATAGTTGTGGCTTTTGTTCTTTACCCACGTACTAAAATAAGTAGATCAGGTTCAAGTTAACAATCAAATTGTATTTATTAATGATTTTTTATAATTGTTTAAGCAGGACAGTCATATATTTAGCACTGTATGAATTCTGTCCTGCCTTTTATGTGGGGTTGACAGGAAGAGATTTTAAAACTCGAGTTTATGAGCATCTGCTTGATGTATGGAACAAGAAAACTATGAATGCCTTATATAGGCATATTAACACAAACCGAGATCATCGTTTTATTTTATTTATTTATTTTATTTTACATTTGTGGACCGGGATAGTCCGACTGGAAATATGTCCATTTTCAGTGGAGGCCCGGGGAGAAAAACTTCAAGATAACAATACACATTGAACATTTAGTAAATGCTAGTTTCAAACAGATAACAGTCATAAGCAATACCAGCATTTAGCACATATAGTACTAACTTATTATAAATATTATAAAACACTTTACAAAACATAACATTATTTTCAAAGTTATATATATATATATATATATATATATATATATATATATATATATATATATATATATATATATATATATATATATATATATATATACACACACACACATGACATTACATTCAGGTTTAAGACACATTGAGCAGCAGTTATACAATTGACCCTTCCTGAATGGAGTGGTAGAAAAAAGTTAGAAGTAGTTGAAGGTAAGGCACCTAGGAAATAGAGAGGTCAGTAGTCGGGGTTAGTGCAAGGACATAACCAATGAGTTTTGAAGTTTTTCTTGAGTTTGTTTTTGAATTGAGTTAGTGAGGGTTCTAGGGTCAAGTCATCTGGGAGTCTGTCCCATGTTTTTCCAACAGAGTTGGCAAACAGAGAGTCCCTAGCTGAGTAGTTGGATTTGTATGTTTGAACTAGGAGTTTAGTGGATGATTGCAGTGGCTGGGTGCTGGTGTAGGGGCAGATAATATTTTTTAGTGCAGGTGTATTTTCTGGTTGGCAAAGGGCGTTATGTGCCACTATTAACTGGTTGAACTGCAGTAGGCTTGGCAGTTCAAGCCATCCTACAGGTTCATAGGTTCATACTAGGCTATCTGCCCTAGGGCATTTATAAGCCTAGCCAGAGTATGTTTGGCTTTCGCCACCCATTTTAAATGAATTTTGCTATGCCCTTTTTCGAGGTTAGTATACTGTGCCTCTGTCTAACAGTGACACAGAAGTGATACCCGGGGTAAACCTATGATCTCCCATCCACTCATCAAGATTCCTCTTGAAAAGAGTCAATGAGGGACTCTGCCTAACCTGGACTGGGATTTTATTCCAGAGTGAAGGGAGCCTCTGGGTTATGAATCTGTCCCTCCAGCATGTCCTATTTATTTTAGTGCTGAGGTTCAAGTCTCTTGAGCGTGTAGCTCGATGGGATTTGGATTTTTTGAGGTGCAGCATGTCCATTAATTCCGGGTTGGACATGGCCTTATACGTCAGGCACAGGTCACCTCTGAGCAGGCGGTATGCCACTGAGTAGAGCTGGAGTTTCTTTAACCGGGCAGCATATGGCATCTTTTTGAGCCCTTTGATCCTCTTGGTGAGGTACTTTTGGGGTCTTTCCAGTTGCTGCAGGTGTTTGGTAAGGTACATCCCAAAAGGGGCATTGTACTCAATTATGGGCCTGATGAGGGATGAGTAAAGAGGCACGATGACCTCCCCTAATCTAGATGTGAATCCCTTCATGATTAGGTGGGCTATATAAAATGTTTTTCTAACCACTTTGGCCACGTGGTTGTCAAATGAGAGATTGCTATCAACTTGGGTCCCCAGGTCCCTAATTACTTCTTCTGTACTTAATGGATTACCACCTATGTGGTAATTTGTGGGCACTTTGTTTTTGCCAAAGGGGATGACTATACACTTTTTGGCGTTTAGCTTGAGGCCATGGCTCTGGCACCAAATCTGTGATTTAGGTTGTGACAGTGGTGTGTCCGGTAGGCTGTGCCAGTAGCAAATCTGGCAATGTGGTTATAGCAGGATGATAGTTAAATTAAGATCTGTTTTGATTAAGTTGGAGAATAGAGGTGAGGTGTAGCGAAGAGTTGATAGTAGAAGGGAACGGGCAATTGCAGTTCTAGCAAGTGGGGTAAGGAAAGGTTTGATTCTGTAAAGAGAGCCAAGTTATTTATTAATGGCTTTGATAGTTGGATTGATATGCACATCAAGCTTCAGGCTGTTATCAGCTATGACACCCAGTAGTTTAGTTTGGGCTTCTGGGGAGATGATAGTGCCATTGTTAGCAGTTATGTTGAAGGATGGCAGGGGGGGGTCCTGCATGTGGGGGAGAAGAGGAGCAGCTTAGTTTTGTTGGGGTTTAGGATTAGATGTTGATTGGAGAGCCATTTTTCCACTGTATTGCAGGTATTTTGGGTTAATGTGAATAAAGTAGCTGGTGAGGTGTCAGAACAAATCAAGCTGGAGTCATCTGCATATTGAATGCAGTTAGCATCTGGGATGACTGAATGAAGGTTGTTGATAAAGATGGAGAAAAGAAGGGGTCCTGGTATTGAGCCCTGGGTACTCCTAATGTGATGGGTATGTGAGATGATAGCTTGTCCTGCCATAGGACTGCATGTTGCCTGCCCTGCAGGTAGGATTGAAACCATTGGACTGTATGGTTGTTTAAGGAGAAGGCCTTCAAGGTATTTATAAGCATTTTGTGGTCAACCATGGCAAAAGCCTTGGATAGATCTAGAAATAGTGCTTTTAAGTTGTTGATCAGGTTTTAAAAGATGACAGAGGCTTTGTTAGTGATACACATTGTTCAAAAGAGAGTTAGAATGGCAATTTAAATTATATGCAACAACAATACCTAGGCTTAATGAGGCTGTTTCAATTAGTTCAGTTAAGGTAAAGTTTTTAAGTGGCTAATTGATCTCATTTAGTTTGCTGCCATTCATTGCTGATTTTTTCAGTACGTCTGTTTTATTTTTGTTATTTAAAGAATTTCTTGTTTGTGTTAAAGTCAGTTCTGATGAAATCCTTGTAAAAAATAAGATGAAAACGCTTAACTATTTGGTTTGAATAAAGTAATTTTTAACCAGTCTCTACAAGTATCCACATTGTTTTACTGCAACAGTATTGTTTTTTCTTAAGATTCCTTTATTGGCATTGCACAAGTACGACACAATTTGTAGCAATCCTCCTAAGATGCATTCACATATAATGAACATGAATAAATAAGAGATAACAATGCAATACAATACCAACAATACAATATAATGCAATGCAATGCACTAAACAACTAAGTTATTGCACTTGGGTGTATTGCACTTAAAACAAATAAAGTAAGGTGCATAGGAATGTAAACATATACCTTATAGCACAAATAGATATCTGTACTCAGTGTGAGTATTTAGCATTGTTCAGATCACGTATGGCTCTGGGATAGAAACTGTTCTTAAGTCTGTTTGTCTGAGATGGAATGGACCTGAACCATCTGCCAGAAGGCAGCAGCTCAAACAGGTGATGGCCAGAAGGCTCTTTCAAGATGTTGGTTGCCCTGCTGAAACAA